>NC_043746.1:30562816-30795316 GCF_902148845.1 Salarias fasciatus | reverse complement strand
CATGAAGTGGAGCTGGTGAATCTTCATCTGGTCCTCGTCGTGGTGGCAGAGGAATTCCCCTCTCCCCTCCTCATGGCTCAATCTGGGGCCTTTTCTCAAGATTTCTAGAGAATCCAGATGTGTGACCACTGTCGTCCTGCAGGTTCCTCCTCACACATCAGGCCAGAATCACTCATTGTGATCATATCTGATATTGTTAATACCTCACTGAAACTCGTCTGCTCTACAGTGCTGCGCTTCGGTCTGGACTCATCTAAATGATTTTGCACTTTGTATTTAATTTTGTAATTTTTCTGATTTTGCATTTTCCTTCATCTATGCTTTTATTTTGTCCTCTTTGTAAACCTGGACTGATGAGTGAGGACTAGGGTCCCTGTGGTTCATCTGTGTTCACCTGTACCCAAAAGGCTCGATAAATATAAGTCTGAAAATAAAAACTTGTATGTTGTTTTACTGAAACATTCAAACTGTGATCGATTACAAAGAAGCTCACAAATATTGTCACATATTTTCATAGACATTAAACAAATTTCTCTCTGGGATTAAAAAGAACCCTTCTTTTTCTATTCTATTCTATTCTATTCTATTCTATTCTATTCTATTCTATTCCAGTCTAGTCTTTTATATTTATCCACCCCATCAGGATAATGATAAAATTGTAAAAAAAAAAAAAAAAAAAAAGAAAAACCTTTCAGCATCATATTGAGGATACACATTTTCTAATATTCTGACTCTGGGGAAAAGTAGATTTGTTTTTCTTTTTTTCATAAGACTTGATTTCATTCTAAATTAAAAAAAATGTGTGGAGGATCTTTAAGTGGTTTCAGCCATATTTTATTTTTCACATCCACAGGAAAAAAAAAATAGAAACGTTTAACTGGTGCAAAAATCCCAGATAAAGAAAGGTGAAGCAAACAATGATAGTATTGAATCAAGCTGTGAAACTCAGATTTTAAAAAGAAAATAGATTAATCTTGAAATTGTTTCCGTTTTAACTTCATTAAAAACCAACAAGAGCCCCGTTAAAAGCTCTTCAATCACAAGCTACAGCAGCAGTCATAGTGAAAAATACAATAAACACAAATAAATAAATAAATAAATAAATAAATAAATAAATAAATAAATAAATAAATAAATGTGTAATCACACTGTATTTCAGGTTGTTGTTTGTGTCACATGTCACCTGACATCACTCTGTGTGTGTTTGTATGTGTGTGTGTGTGTGTGTGGGGGTGGGGGGGGGGGGGGTGGGGGGGGTCTGTCCTCGGGTATTATTTCACTCATCAATTTGAGTGATTCCTTTATCAGACTCCGCTGTCAGAGAAATCATTGAAAAACACAAAGAAGTGACTGAAACTAAGAAAAGCTTTAAAATAGAGATAGAAAATATTAAAATGACTTAAAACTAGGTAGTGGTCTGGATATGAATAAATTATTATTATTATTATTATTATTATTATTATTATTATTATTATTATTATCATCATTATTATTATTATTATTACTATTATTATCATCATCATAATTGTTTTAATTGTCATAATGTTCATTCCTCTCAGTAACTAAACACCTGAACTCTCTTTAAAATGAGAATCATGTAAGTGGAATGTATGCTTTTGCTAAATAGTGCATGTTAAATTTCTTAAACTGAGAAGAAGAAATCCAGATGTTTCCAGGTTATTGTTCCAGGGTCTGGTGGTTTTGGTTTCCGGTCCCGGTGGTCGGTGCGTTCTGCCTCGCTCTGTTTCTTCGCGGGCTTCAGGAACCGGGTCCGCTCAGTTGACTCAAAGCTCTTCCAATAGTTCCGTAATTGGAGTAACGCGCACCCGGGATCGTGCGTAAAACGCGGTTCGTCCTTGAGCGCGCGCCGCGCAGGGTTGGTCGTGGTGGTGTTTAATATTCGCGGGCTCGGAAGGTGGTCCGGGTTATTGTTATTTTCAGTTTCCAGTGCGGACAGATGAATCGTGCTGCTCGGTGCGCGTTTGGCCTTCCGCTTCCTCGTTTTTCCTTTTATTTTAATTCGGTGTCCAGCCCTCCCCCCGCCCCCCGGCGCCCCCCTCAAATAAAAGCTAAATCGGCCGGTAGGTCACTAATATATCGAGGAGGCAACTGTGACAAATTCCTTTTGTCTCCGCTTTGCTGGTACTTTATTACCCAGACGAGCAGCATGGCCTGGAGATAACGATTCATCACGCACAGCCGGCGACCATAGACAACGCCTCTGGGCAAAGTCAGCGAGGGGCTTCATATTGAGAGGGGGAGGAGGGCGTGTGTGTGTGTGTGTGTGTGTGTGTGTGTGTGTGTGTGTGTGTGTGTGTGTGTGTGTGTGTGTGTGTGTGTGTGTGTGTGTGTGTGTGTGTGTGTGCACCTTAATTGGCTGTGCAGTTTTTATTGCATTAGTAAGATTGCTGATTACAACGCTGCACATGAGCATCGACTTACATTCAGAACCTAAACACAAGCCTCCTATTGGCCTAATTTATAACTGGCTTTGTGATGGCGAAGCCATAATGAGTCAGGGATCTTTATTCCAAAAAATTAAACAATTTCAAACCCCTCATGTTCTGCGGCTATAGCTTATTATTAGATGAACTTACTTAATGGTCCTGAGTCGTTACAGCCGTGGATGGAGTAATGCACAGGAAGAAAACAACGAATAACCCCAGAGAAGATCCTTCACAAAGCTTTCAGAGCTCTCAGGCAGCTGATGGTTCCAGCAAATCATCTGTTTGTGCTGAAAAATAGTTTTTAAAGTGAGAAAACGCGAGTGTGTACTCCGGCATTCATGCTGGATATTATGGCGATTAATTACATTCAGGGCTCAATCTGATGGGCTGCAGAAAATTAACTGTCATTAAAAAACAAATTAGTAGCCTATTGATGATTTGGCTGGATAGTAATTTAACCAAGGTGTATTATTCTCCCTCCGCGATGCTAAATGTCATATAACACAATATAATAACCATAAAGCGGCTATATGGAAGGATGGATGGATGGATGGATGAATGGAGGAGGGGAGAGGCTTCAAAAACACAAACCTACACGAAAACACAAACAAGATCACGTGACAGCAGCGGCCCAAAGCCCCACATTGCCTCTTGGAAGCCAGACAAAATAAGAAAACAAATAAATAAATAAAAATCCCTCAAAAATCCCGAAGCCCCCTGAGCTTCATCACAGCGGAGCGGACTGCTGACTGCTGACTGAGCTCTGGCTGTCAGGCTGGATCAGCAGTCCCTGATAATGCTTCTGATTCACACGGTTCCGTTTCACACCTTCATTCATTATCAATAATAAAAATTCTGAATATTTAAATCGAGTTTTTGGTGAAAGTGACCGAACGACCGACTTAGGATTTACGCAAATTTTACGCAAATTCAAAAGAAAAGGAGACAAACGAGGCCGCCTCCCGCTCCTGCTCCACCAGGTCAGGTTTCGGGACATGCTGCTTTAAAACAATGGAGTTTAATACGGATGTTTGATCCTTGGCTGCTCGGATCATGTAATCCATATGTTTGATTTGGCACAGATTGAACGCCGGATGCGTAAAACCTGCTTCCCCAAACCTCTGGGAGATCCCTCCTCCTCCCAATTAAATACCAGAAAACATCCTTCATATGATAGATCCCCAAAAACCTGTCAGATTTAGCCACTATTGATGAGCACGTGGCTGATTGGACTCGATCATTACCAGCAATTTGATATTTTAATGCGTTCCTCGGTATTGATTTGATCTGCAGGGCGAAGTTTGTGCACAAAACAAAAACAGTTGTTTGGCACTGGAGGTGACGCACGAGCGGACACGGCGTCTGTGCAGGGGACAGCACCGACAGAGAGAGATGTGTTCCCCCCAAAGAGCCCCGCGGACATTATTTCCCGTCTTCCTGCCCGTAGATCTCCCCGGTTTTGCATAAACGGCCAATTACCTTGTCAGTAAGCTGATCCGAGGCTGCGCGCATCATCTCCTCTCTATTCATTTGATTGTAACGCGCAAATATAAACAGGCCTAATAGCAGCTCCACGCGCGCCGATCTCGTCCCCGCACCGTTATTGATATGGCCTTGAATTCACACAATTGATTTTTATGCTTCCCTCTAGCCACCTTGTGCAGTTGAGAGATATCTTTATTCGCACGGAAAGTGAAATAAGTGCGTAATAAAACGGTGATATATTAAATTCGTTTTTCCCCGTGTCGCGGTTTTATTATGAGCCATTTTTCATTTTTATTGAATTGAGACCTTCACGATCCGCATCGTGGCTCCGGGCGGAGAAAGGTTAAATAATCTGTGCAAATCAGCAAGGCCACTCTTCACGTTTCCCCCAGCACGTGACTCCAGCAGCTATTTATTTCTTTAATTATCTATCTATCTATCTATCTATCTATCTATCTATCTATCTATCTATCTATTATAGATATATTTGTTGTGGGGTTTTTGTGGATTTTATGAAGGTTTTTTTTGATTTTTTTGATTTTTGTTCACTTTGTTGACCATCATGAGACAGGTTAGTTTCACCCTACTGATGTTTAGCTCCAACAGTAGTCCTTGTCAGGGGTTTTGTTTATTTTTTGTTTACTTCTGAGGATTTTTTTGTTGTTGTTTTTTTTATTGGATTTTTGTTGCTGTTGTTGTTGTTGATTTTTATGTTTTTTGTTTTATTTCTGAGGATGTTTTGTTGATTTTTGTGTGAATTTTTGTGGATTTTTAAAAAGATAAATTGTGTCGTTTATTGTGAGGAGTTTTGTTGATTTGGGGTATTTTTTGTGAATTTTTGTGGATTTTTTGTTGACTTTTTGTCATTTTTGAAGATGGTGTTTGTTGTTTATTAAGAATTGTTTTGTTGGTTTTTATTGATTTTTCGTGTATTTTCAGGATGTTTTTCTTGATTATTGAGGATGCTTTTTGTTGCTGTTTTGTGTATTTTGAGGATGTTTTTCTTGATTATTGAGGATGGTTTTAGTTGCTGTTTTGTGTATTTTTTAGGATTCTCGAGCTCCAGCAGGCCGGACCTCAGCACACTTGTCGTCAGCAGCAGTGGATTTACTGCTTCATCCAGCAGATCATTGCTTCAGAGCTGCTCTCACATTAATCTGGCTCAGCACGTCGTGCACGACACCAGGTATTGATGAAGCCTTTAAATATAAAGGGGTCACGCGCACTCCTGCTGTCCAGCCGGTTAACCCTCATATTGAGAGCTGGTCCGACACTGGGAGCTCCAGGTTTGGGTTGATTGAGCCCAGTGTGTTCATGAAATGCTCCTCTCAGATGTTCATTCTGGAGGCTTTTGGGTTTTTTTTTTTTTTTTTTTTGCATTAAACGTCCAATTCATTCAAAACATGTGTTGATGTATGGTTTCAAAGTATATTTTTGTCCTTGTGTTTTCAGTTTTTTGTTTGTTTTTTTTTTAGTTAAAATTGCAGATTTGCTTTATTTGAAGCAAATGCTCCGTTTTTTTTCCAGTGAAGGAGGGTCTGTCTGCTGAGGAGGCCTTTCAGCAAAAATCCTGATTATCATGCAGAATTTAACAAGTTCGTTGGTGTAAATTTGGATTATAGCAGGAAAATAAAGGAACATGAGAAGATCACTCTCCTAACTCAATTAACGAGTTATTTCAGGAATGTTTTCTTTAAATTTTTTTTTTTTCAAACCTACATTTCTGATATAAATCAGAATAGTTTCATACTCTTTATTGAAGCAACATTAAAATAAAATGCTCAATTTACATGACAGTATAATGTATATAAATGCAAACTGTTGGGAATTCAGCGTGCTTCCGGTCCCATTGGAAGTGTTTTCATGGAGATGAGGCTGCTGGTCACTCCTGACTCAGAACATTAAAAAGCACAAAAAAAACACACAGTTTAGCTCCAGAAGATGTGAAAGCTGCGGCTTCTTTAAGACATCCGAGCAAAACAAGTGTCCTGTAGTGGTGGAGGGAGGGGGCGGGGGGAGGAGGAGGAGGGGAGGGAGGCTGTCTGGAGGACCGAATGGCAGCTTTTACGCAGAGGGTTGTCTCACCTGCTGAAACGCGCTTCGCCATTCAGCGCAGCGGAGCCCGTTTCGCTCTCAGCTCCGGTTGATATCCGCGCCCGCGAGCTGCGCTCCGTTTGTTTGGGTTTGTTTGTTTTTTTTTATTTTTTGCCTCCTGCTTCCTGATGCGACAGGCTCGGCTCTCCCACCATGCCTCCTGCCTGTGGACCGTCTCTGCCAGAGTAGGCGAACAAAGCGCATCAAGTCTCTCCAGAGAGCTGCCTCCCCCCGAAACGGCGGATCTGTGTCAGTAAGTAGGCTGCTGGATAACCACCGGGCCACGGCGGCCGTCCTCCTGGCTGTCCGGCTGCTTTGTGTTCGATTCACCTGGAAAAAAAAAGCGCGCGGTGTTAAAGATGGATTCGCTGGAACGGCTTGTATTTTAGGGAGCTCTGCGACGCGCGGCTGGACAGAAACGATGGCCAGGTTCTGGATAAAGCCGGACACCTTCTCGGTTTCCTGGGAGTAGAGCAGGCCCGTGTCGATGCTCGGCGGCAGAAAGCCTTCCAGCGCACTGCAGCGATCACACACACGCGTTTCATCTCCCGGGGCGTCCGCGGCTGCGTGGCACAAACACGTCCGCGCGGCGCTCAGACGCACTGACACGCCAATTCCACGAGCATGGAGCACACGGGGATCGAGGAGGTGAGCCAGACGCACCAGCAGCAGCATGAGCCCATCAGCTTCGGCATCGACCAGATCCTCAACAGCTCGGACCAGTCCAGCGGCTGCATGCTGCCCAACCGGACCGGCGACCCGGATTACGCGCTGGCCTCCAACGTCTACAGCAACGGCTACGGCGGCGTGTACAACCCGGCCTGCTCCATGGCCGCGGCGGCGGGGCTGGCCGGCTCCTACAACGTCAACATGAACATGAACGTCAGCATGAACATGAACGTCAACGTGAACTCGGGGGCGGCCGGCGGGGTGATCCGCGTGCCGGCGCACAGACCCATGCCCCCGCCGCCGCCCGCCGCCGCCGCCGCGCCTCACCCGCCCTCGTCCGCGCACCCGCCGGGGATCGGACCCGGGATCCCGTCGGTGCCGGGGATGGGCATGGGCAACGCGGCCAACTTCACCTTCCCGTGGATGGAGAGCAGCAGGAGGTTCGCCAAGGACAGGCTGACAGGTAACCGAGCCGCGCGTCACCGGCGACGGTCCAGGCTGCCCGGGCTCCGGTCCGCGGCAGAGAGTAGAGGTGGAGGACAGGCTGCATCTTTAGGCTGTAACCGGTCCGGGAGCACGAGTCTGATAAAGCAGAGCAGAAACTGACAGATGAGTCAGTGTTGAACCGTCAGTCTGATTCACAGAGCGGGACGCAGAAAGGCTTCTGCACGAGGAGCTTCTTCCTCTGCGCGCGACCAGACTGGCAAACCAGGAGTCAGAGTAATAAGAGAGTAATAACAGAAGCCGACAGAACACCTGTTATTATTATGATTGTTATTATTTTTATTTTTATTTTTATTATTATTATTATTATTATTATTATTATTATTATTATTATTATTATATTATTATTATTATTATTATTATTATTATTATTATTATTAATAATATCATTGTTATTATTTTTATTTTTATTATCCAATAGATCTCACTTCAGTCCAGATTTTTCACTCCAAGTTTTCTCTTTTTGAATATCAAATTCCAGTTGAATTACTCAAATAGAACATTCGTTTTCTTTTAATAAGCGACAGGATGCAGCAGCTCAGACAGACAATGTGATGTTAAATTAAATTATTTAAAAATTATAATTCAAACTATTCATTATTCCCAAACATGTTTAAATATCTAAACTGTGTTAAAACAAATAGGCAAAAAAAAAAAAAAAAAATCCCAATAGCTGTTTGATGTTTTTAGATAATATATATAACTATATGTATACATAAACATATACTGTGTTTTAAAAGAGAAATGTCTGCGTAAAATCATTCTAAATCCATTCATAATAATGCAGTCATAATAATATTGCATGAACACACACACACACACACACACACACACACACACACACACACACACACACACACACACACACACACACACACACACACACACAGTATTCCTATTTTCGCCTTCATTTTATTTTCCGTTACAGTAAATGTACATAAACAGTTATTTATCATATATATTTAGAGAAAAAACAAATACACAACTTTATAAAATGAAACAATTCGATTCATTTTGGAGGAAAACAGAAATGTTCCTCAAACTGCTGTAAGGTTTTCCTTTCCGTGCTGAGATTTCTTTGTTTTCTCTCCTCACCTGCTCGTCCTAAAGATGAAAATACAGACCACGGTCTGCTCCCGCTCTCCTCCTCTGCTCACATTAAATATTCACCGTTCAGTTCCTTCTGCCTGATCAATTATTAAGTACCGGGGACGATCTGTCATCTGCAAACAGATCCAGTGTAAATAGGCTTATCAATTCTGCTCATGGCCACCGAGGGCCTCTCCATTCAGTTCTCTCAGCTTTGTGTCGCTGTAATTATTTCACAGCTTATATATTTCCTCAGTATTGATCAGCACACACACACACACACACACACACACACACACACACACACACACACACACACACACACACACACACACAGGTCAGATCGTTGTCTCCTATAAACGATCGTCGTGCCTCCACCTTTAAATCTTCCTCTCCGTTTCTAATTTTGCTCTTTTCCCTCTCAGTTGAAACTGGAGGAGAGAATCGTTGCTGCGCAGCTTCAAAGCAGCTCAAAACGCTCCAGCCTCTCCTCGCATTCATCCCAGTTTGATTGGGACTTTTTTTTATTTATTCTGAGAGAACCCGTGAAGGCGCACAGTGCGCTCGGTGTCTCGTTTCTGCTCTCTGTCACGGATTCGTTATAAATCACAGCAAACTGAAAGAGAATCAGAGGACAGAGATCTTCATCATCTGTAAAGATAATAAGAGTTTATGTACCAGACTGACTGGATGACTCAGTAAATACGTCTTTGTTATTATGATAGAAGACGTAGCAATTTTGGAATAACGAATATTTTCCTTTTGAAAGTATTATTATTATTATTATTATTATTATTATTATTATTATTATTAATAATAATAATAATAATAATAATAATAATAATAATAATAAAAATAATAAAAATAATAATAGTAAGTTAGAGAAGGATATTTTGTCAATATATTTTTCTTGATATTTTCGGCTACACTTATAAATAAATCTTATAAATAAAACTATAAATAAAATTTTCTATTTCCTAAATAAAGAGCAAAAGACATCTAAAGATGGATTAACCCACACTGGTAAATATTCATTCATCATTAATCCGAGCTGACATTGATACAAAGTCGTGTGTTATCTCATATTACAATATTTTAAAGAGCGCGTAAATCTTCTTGTGCCATTTACGCACGAAGTGCTTTATAAAAATCAGAGAAACAGAACATAAATGAGATCCATTTCTCAGGGGATTCTTGTCAGATTAGCAGCACACATCTTCATTTATTTTCAGGAGGAAAATCCTGCTCAACGTGACTTAAAGCTTTGTGGATTCCCCTGAAAAAGCGCAGCAGTTCTGTGCGCAGTGTTCATCAAGCACCGTTTTCTGTAGTTTATTTCTATTTTCGAGTAAACAGCACCAATCAGAAGAACTGGAAACTGATGAGATTAACAGCGTACAGCAGGGTTATGATTATTCCTAAAGAAACGAGAAGAAACGCAGAGATTGACAAATATTTCCAGTTCCGGAGTTAAGCGCTAAAAAACGCTCCTCTTCCTCCTCCTGATCTTCCTCCTCTTCCTGCTGTAGTAACGACCACAGCTCCTACCACTCATAATAATGGCAGCTTAATAATAATGACAGAGGATAATGCAAATCGTTTGGGCATTTTGACAATAAACGCAGCTATATTGCTGCATGTGCAGCTCTATAGGCCGCGCGGCAGCAATAAAAAACATAATTAAAGCTCCGTTTTCCTCCTCGGAGTCTCCGGCCGGGTGTTAACGGCAGGAGGAAGGAGGCCGGCCTGTGGCTGCTGCCCCCCCCCCGTCCGCCCCCCCTGTTGGCTGCGTGTGACACAGAACAGCCTCCCTGCCTTTCGTCCCGTATAGTGTAATAAATAGCAATATATGTTCATGTTATATTTCAATATCCCCTTTAGAAAGCTGCGCGGATATATTTATTAGATTGCTACAGAGGTAATATCCGCAGTGGGGAAGGCAGCCTCTGTCACAGAGAAGTGTTATTAAGTATAAGTGGTTTTATTATGGGAAACATATTCTCCACGGCAGCATTTCATTTTTTGATATGCTTATGCTCGATTGTGTTTCTCAGGCTGCAGATTTAGAATTTACACCCATTTTCTTTTCCAATTTGGAAAGAGGAGATGGCTTTTATTATTATTATTATTATTATTATTATTATTATTATTATTATTATTATTATTATTACTTTCTGTTTAATTGAAGCTATTGATGATTATTCCTCATTGACCCAGGGATTGAAGAAGCTCTGACTTGTTAGCGGGACTGATGCGGAGCAGCAGATTTCTGGCTCCATCAGGAGTCTATTGATTATATTTATCACAGCCTGTTTGGGTTCATTCGGGAGTGAACTGAATGTTTTTCCTGGATTCCGGGTTTTCCCTGAGTGTCCAGTCGGATCCTCTAGAGCCGCTCTGCCGGTGCTCTGTCCACACCGGGCTCGTTCTGCTCTGTATATTTAGCCGTTTCCAGTCCCAGTAAATCAGAGCTGGACGTTAAACCTGACCCGGATCATGTATTCGCCAGCTCTTTGCCGCAGTTGGCGCGCTGCATGTTGGGTTGCCTCTGAACGTGCCTGAATGCGCCTGGTCCATTAGTCCGTCCGCAGATGGCCTGAAATAGCCGCCTAATGCGGTATGATTCAGCCAGACCTGCCCTGCCGCTGGGAGCTGCAGCAGGCCTGCCTGCTCAGCGTGTGTGTGTGTGTGTGTGTGTGTGTGTGTGTGTGTGTGTGTGTGTGTGTGTGTGTGTGTGTGTGTGTGTGTGTGTGTGTGTCATGTTTTAATGTCCAGAGAACCGGCGGTATGAAGCCGCGTGTGAATCGCAGGAGATTTAAAAAAAGGTTCCTGGAAGTCCAGCCGGGTCAAGCAGCGCGGCTCCAGGAGCATCATGGGGATTTTGTCATTATAAAGTCATGATTAAATACCAGCGACGCCTGTCCGAGTCCCAGCAGGAATATTAGCAGGGTACAATTACCACTTTTATTATTATTGAGCATTAGAGCAGCACATAATGTGAAAGCTGATAATGATGCTATCAGAGTATCACCGCACAAGATTAGAAATAATAATAAAACCAACCCGGAGTCGTGCCGGTCACTATAAATCCCGCGCAAAAGGCAATAAGACGCGGCACGTTCTGATTCCGGGCTCCAAATCGGCGCCGTTAATTCCGCGTGACCCAGTGAAGCAGCGCGCGGCAGCCATTCAGCCGCGCTTTACGCACCGGCGGCCGCTCGCGCTCAGCACCACCGGGGGACACCGGCGGCGCGTAATGGCTCCACGTTCCCCTCTCCATCCAAATTGTGCGTGTCTGCAGCGCGCCAAATGAATTTCCAGGTCGCCGAGAGTCTGCGGGCCTGGAGGGGAAACTGCTGCTGCTCCATATTCAGAGCGGCTCTGACAAAACAACAGCAAATAATCAGCCTGTACGACAGGAGCGCGCGCACGCACACACTCACTCACACACACTCCCATTCCGCCTCAGAATGATAATGTGGCTGGCAGTGGATCCATGGCCAACGATCTCATTACACTTATTGATCTTCTGTTTACCCACGGCTGACAAAATAGACAGGATTCATAGATATTTCATGATGCAGGAGATCAGCTGATAGCAATACCTGGACTGAGGGCTGAGGGAGCACGAGGAGGACGCTCAGAGGGTGAGACAGTCTGACAGGGTGACGGAGTGACAGGATGACAGAGTGAGAGAGTGCGGCAGGAAAAGAGGAAACGGAAAATGTGGAGTGAAGTCTCTTCCTCCTGAAATCATTTGCTCAGAGAAAAACCGACCAGCCTCCATCAGAAGTGAGAGGATTTATTAGTTTTGTTGATTTAATCGCAGCCGCTGAGGACCTGAGTGGAAAACTCTCATCATCTCAATGTATGGAGGAGAAGCAGATGACTGACGCTTCAGGTCACACAAACACCGATTTAACCCTTCAGCCCCGAGGTTCCTCTGACTGCTTCTGAAACACAGGAAGTGCATCGAATCCCCGATCTGATCGACGCACTGAGGAGCCGCGCCCTGGAGTCCAGGCTGACCTGCTCCACGCTCCTGCAGGGGAACCGCTGCTCCACCTGTTGAGCTCAAACTGCATGAAGCTGCTGGGAGAATGATCCAGACCCTGATCCAGACCCTGATCCAGACCCAGACCCTGATCCAGACCCTGATCCAGACCCAGATCCAGACCCTGATCTAGACCCTGTCCCAGACCCAGACCCAGACCCAGACCCAGATCCAGACCCTGACCCAGATCCAGATCCAGACCCTGATCTAGACCCTGTCCCAGACCCAGACCCAGACCCAGATCCAGACCCAGACCCTGACCCAGATCCAGACCCAGACCCAGACCCTGACCCAGACCCTGACCCTGATCTAGACCCTGTCCCTGACCCAGACCCTGACCCAGATCCAGATCCAGACCCTGATCTAGACCCTGTCCCAGACCCAGACCCAGATCCAGACCCTGACCCAGACCCAGACCCTGTCCCTGACCCAGACCCTGATCCAGACCCAGACCCTGTCCCTGACCCAGACCCTGATCCAGACCCAGACCCTGTCCCTGACCCAGACCCTGATCCTGACCCTGACCCTGACCCAGACCCAGACCCAGACCCTGTCCCTGACCCTGATCCTGATCCAGACCCAGACCCTGACCCAGACCCAGACCCAGACCCTGATCCTGACCCAGACCCAGACCCAGACCCTGACCCAGACCCAGACCCAGACCCAGACCCTGACCCAGACCCAGACCCAGACCCTGACCCAGACCCAGACCCTGATCTAGACCCTGATCCAGATCCAGACCCAGACCCTGATCCAGATCCAGATCCAGACCCAGAGGTGTGTCTGATGGACCCTCCTCGGCCCCCGCCGGTCTCTGATGCTTTCATGAATGGAAACATGAGCCTCTGGATCGGAACATGTCCAAACAGCGTTAGAGCCGCTGTCTCGCCGTCCAGGCCTCCCTCATGTGATTATGTGCTGCTCGGGTCCGCCGGGCGCCGCCGCCGCCGCCGCCGCGCTCCAGATGTGGGACCTCACTGTGTCTCCCTTTCCTTTAGGGGAGCAGGCAGAGGAGAGCCGAGCCGGGGAGGCCGCGGGGGGCCCGGGGGCCGCCGGGTCCCTCTGCCCTCTCCCCAAGGGAGACATCGGCAGGGTCCCAGTCTGGAGCACAGTGGAGACGTTAGCCAAATGCTATTACCCCGAGCTGGCTCACCTGCGGGACGGCACTGGCCTCCTCGCTGACTATGCTTTTCCAAAGGGCGCCTGCCCAGGTGAGTCAGTCCACCTGAGACTCAGGAAACCTGTGTGTGTGTGTGTGTGTGTGTGTGTGTGTGTGTGTGTGTGTGTGTGTGTGTGTGTGTGTTTTCTGACTCCTCCAACTCTCCAGAGTTCTGGAGAGTTCAGAGCCTGGAGGCTAAAGCCGGTTTGCCACAGCGATGCTAACAGACGTCCTGTCCTCCTGTCCTCCTGTTCCCCCAGCCGCCCTCTCGCCCTTCTCCGTCACCCGCCGCATCGGACACCCCTACCAGAACCGGACGCCGCCCAAGAGGAAAAAGCCGCGCACCTCCTTCAGCCGGGTGCAGATCTGCGAGCTGGAGAAGCGCTTCCACCGGCAGAAGTACCTGGCCTCCGCCGAGCGCGCCACGCTGGCCAAGGCCCTGAAGATGACCGACGCCCAGGTCAAGACCTGGTTCCAGAACAGACGGACCAAGTGGCGGTAAGGCGGCGGCGGCGGCGGTGTGGGGGAGGAGGGAGGAAGTGTCTGCTCAGTTCAGTTCAGCTTTATTTACATAGCGTCAAGTACAACATATCATCTCAGAGAAAACCCAGCAGATCCTCCTGAGCACGACGAGGCGGAGGAGAGGAGCTTCACAGGCTAAGAGGAGGATGTTTACTTCTCTCCTGCTGGTTCTCCTCAGAACTCTTGAATTTTGAACCAGCTGAAGACTTTTGCTCCACTTGTTGGTTCCTGATAACAGGAGTTACAGTAGTTTACGCTGAAGGAACAAATGAAGCATTAATTTCTCAGCATGGCAAACCTGTTTAATGTGGGAGTTAAAGGTCAAAGGTCACTCCCAGGTTCCTCTCAGTGTTACTGGAGGTTAAAGGAAAACCATCCAGGGTCAGTATTCTTTTAGATCATCCCTCTCTCAGGTGTTTTGGGCCAAATGTAATAACTTCTGCTTGATCTGAATTTAGGAGAAAATTTGGACTCATCCAGGTTTTTATGTCTTCAAGACAAACTTCGAGCTTCTCCCGGCTCTGAGAGCAGGTGGAGAGACGGTACAGAGGGCGGAGGTTCAGTCTGCATGAAATCCACAGCTCTGGCTCCATCCACACACACACACACACACACACACACACTCTCACATACACACACTTATTCTGCTGAGCTGAGCTGCCAGTCCAGACCGGTTCACTTGACCAAGCACAATCAGTCTCCTGAAAGGCCTTTTAGAAACATGCTGTCCAAAGCAATACTGACACACACACACACACACACACACACACACACACACACACACACACACACACACACACACACACACACACACACACTTCATTGTAACTGTTGTTGATAGCCATTTGGAAGTCAATGAGGAGGAAATGGGATTAGCGGCCCTGCCCTCAGTTAAAAGGAGCAGGACACATATTTCAAACGCAAATTACAATCAGCTAAACTCATTACCTTAAAGGTTTTAATGTTTCAGAGCTCCTAAAGCTTTTTAAAAGCTTTCCGCCATGACTTCAGGCCGAGATAACAGCGGAGAAAAGCATCTTTTAGTGCATATGTTTTTAGTAATAATACTTAATAAGTTCTCCAAAATGTTTGTTCAGGATTAAATTCAGACATATTTAATTTTACATTCAATACAAACTTGAGTGTAAACTTCTCCTCCAGCTCATGTAATAAATATCGGCTGTGCCTGAGCGGGAGTAACGGGGGAATTGGTTAACTGCTTTCCCCGGTTTCCTCGTTTTGCTGAGATTTATGCGGCGTGCGTGCGGCGTGCGGCCGACAGGACGAGCGTGAGGGATGTCTCTGCGTGACGAGCACGCTCCAAACAAGGCGGTGATCGAATCAGCAGCCGGGGAATGAGATTATCATAATGCTGTTAACAGTAATGTGTGGCTAATGGATGGAGGGTGCTGTGCATGAAGGAGTGCTTCAGAGGTGTGTTCTGCTACCTGGCGCCTCCTCCTCCTCCTCCTCCTCCTCCTCCTCCTCCTCCTCCTCCTCCTCCTCCTCCACCCTCCACACTGACAGCAGCAGCAGCATTCATGACAGGAAAACGACATCTATCAATTATTACACAGACTGAAAGAGAAGAATAGTTTCTCAAATTTAAATCCAAAGAAAAAAAATCTCATTTCTTACAGAGCAGAAGGTAAACAGAACACTGATGCTGCATTCATCACTTCATCTGCCCTGATTTTCAAAATAAAAGCCTTCTCACTACAAAGATATGATCAATAAATGATCATGATCAAATAAAATGTCATCTTATAACAGAGAAGCTATTCATCAAAGGTTGGAGGAGAAGTGTGTGTGTGTGTGTGTGTTGTGTATTGAGGTCTTTGCATATTTATATATCTTATATCTTATAAAGATGAAAAACTAAACTCATACCGGATTGTGAAGCCATGAATTATTTTTTCTTTAAAATGACACTTCAATAAAATCAAATAAAACTATGAATATTGAAGGAGAAGAGGTGATGAATACACACACACCTAAATGCACAATATTGTGTTTTCCTCTCCATAAAGTGTACAACATTCCTATTTACAGCATAAACAGATACAAATACACAACTTTACTGTAGAAACAAAATAAAAGCCTCAATGAGTTCAGAGCAAAGCCTGTGAAACACCACGACTGGACATGGCTTTTCTTCAGTTAAACTAATAATCTGAACCTAGATATATATATATAAACATGAACTTTTTTTGTTTGACAGTCCAAATTCAATCAATCTTTCAATTAATTGTCCATCAGCACATTCTCACTGTATTTATGTATTTATTTATTACTGGTAGTCCAAATGAGCTCAGTTTTATAGAATCGAATGAAACAGAAAAGAAGAATAGAATAGAATAGAATAGAATAGAATAGAATAGAATAGAATAGAATAAAGCAAAAGAGAATACAACAGAATACAATAAACTAGAATACATTAGAGCAGAACAGACCAGAGTGGAGTTCCTTTGTTCGCTCTGGAGGGAAGCTGTTGACTCCTGAATAAATTCCCTCCGAGGAGACGTGTCGAACACGGTGGAGGCGTCTCGACAGCGAGCAGGATGTCGCTTCTCTGCCAGCGTGCGTTATTGTCGAAACAGGAAACAGTTTTCACCTGCAGGCAGGAGGCGAACAAGCCGCCACTCAGCCAGGTGATCAGGAACCTGGCAGCTGCTCAGAACGCTGCAGCTGGAAGACACACACACACACACACACACACACACACACACACACACACACACACACACACACAAACTCAAAATACAGTCCTGATCCACGGATCAGTGGACTTCACTGACTGACATTACACACCACCGGGTCACATTTGATGTTAGAGACGTTCATCGTGGAGTGATCTTAGAGAAGCACACGGAGCATCTTTAAAACTCGTTGATTCCATCAGGAAATGAGAAATCCTGCAGGAAAAATTTAAAATATGCTTTTTGCTATTATTGCTGTTCAAAGGTTAAAATGTATAAAGGTGTGCATAATGAATAATAAATAATAAATACATTATTTTTTTTTACAGTCCATTAAGAATGAGTTGAATTATATAATCCTTTATTGTGGAACATTCTTGGTTGAAGCAGCATCAAGAATACCAGGAATGATACTGAATATCCTGGCTGGGACGATCTGCTTATTTCCTGATTAGATTTTTTTTAGGATTTTTTTGGGGCGACGGTTCAGTTTAAATTGCGATTCTGATGATTTTCTTTTTCACTTTTAATTCACTGCATTTTTCAACTCAGCTCAACATAAAAGTAGAATGGAGTTTTTAAAGTTTTTGGAGTGGAAAAAAAACTATTTTTGAACAAAACAAATCAATTCCGTGTTTTTTTTTCCACCCTGACTGAGTAGCAGGTTCCTGAACCCTGCCTGTGTGTGTGTGTGTGTGTGAGCGCGGTGTGTGTGTCCTGACGGCCTGTCCCGCTCCCCCCTGCAGGCGGCAGACGGCGGAGGAGCGCGAGGCGGAGCGGCAGCAGGCCAACCGGCTGATGCTGCAGCTGCAGCAGGAGGCCTTCCAGAAGACGCTGAGCCAGCCGCTGCAGCCCGACCCGCTCTGCCTGCACAACTCCTCCCTGTACGCCCTGCAGAACCTGCAGCCCTGGGCCGAGGACAATAAGGTGACCTCCGTCACCTCCCTGGCGTCTGTCGTGTGAGGGCGAGTGTGTGTGAGGCTGTGTGTGTGTGTGTGTGTGTGTGTCGGGAGGGACAGCTGTCTGTTCTGGACTCCACCGCTCAGGAGCTGTGTATCAAGTCTTCAACTGTGATCTTGAAATGTGTGTGTCGAGCCATTTCCTGCCTCACACCCCGTTTCCGCTTTCCCTCCAGCTGTCGGTCTAAAAGAGCGGAGGGCGGGGGCCAAATGGACACCCCCTGTACATGCCCGCCTATCAAGACTGTCCCCCTTTATGCCTCTGGATCCCCCCAAGGCGGCAGAGACTCTCGGCCGATAGCGGCTCCAATAAAAGACCTCCTCCTGTTTTTCGCTTTTGACTTTGTACAATGTAGTAAATGCATGTTTCAAGCCTTTTCTGTGTGCTCTTGAGGTTCCGTCGACGTGCGCCGCAGCGTTCACGTGCTAGAGGACTGGCGGAAGCCACAGATTCCCTCTCATGTTGAATTTAAAGTGTTTTATATTAAATGATATTGTGACTTTTTGAAAAGATGACAAACCTCCCTGTTTTCCTTGACTGTGTTTTCCTCTTTATTGTTGCGCCGCTCGCTGTTTGTCACCGATATGAAAACCAGACGGGGATGCTTTATGATTTTAGGAGTAGTTATCCTCCCGGGAGGCCGCTGTGATTACAGCATTAAAGTTTCAAACCACCCAAAGGTGAGCAGGACGACAGGCCAATACCTCTTCTGTCCATAAAAACTGATGATCCAGCTGCTGCGAGGGAGCAGCCAGCTCAGCAGAACGCTCCGGGCGGAGCAGGAGGCGGCCGGGGCAGGACGGCGGTTGATCCGGCTCCGGTGGTCCACTCCCTCCTGAAACAGATTAAAGCAGTTCAGCAGATTTATTCTGACAGACGTCCTTTATCTGTGACACAAACGTCACATTTCAGGGAGAGAGCCGGCGTTTCATCAACCCCAGAGCTGTGGGAGGGGCTGAAGGCCTTGCTCAGGGGCTCACGGCGGGATTCAAACCAGCAGACGCCCGGTTCCTCAGGTCTCCGTTCACAGGACGACGCAGCGAGGCAACCGGCGGACAGAAGGGATACGACCTGACGGGGGCGGGGCTCCACCCCGGGGGGCTGACACACCTCCACAGACCTGACGGGGGCGGGGCTCCACCCCGGGGGGGCCGACACACCTCCACAGACCTGACGGGGGCGGGGCTCCACCCCGGGGGGTGGAACACACCTCCACAGACCTGACGGGGGTCGGGACCGCCTGGGACCGAGGCGGAGGTGACTCAGGGCCACGGAGACTCCAGACGCTGGTAAACATCTGCTATCACCACATCCAGCCGCCTTATCGCCAAGTCAAAACATCCAGGCTCTGTCTGCAGACCAGGAACTCCATCCAGGGCCCCTGCTCGGAAATGAGCCTTCAACACCTCAACGTCACGGGAGACCGGCCCCGGAGAGTCCTGGACCCTGGAGAGCCCTGAGACCCTGGAGAGCCCTGAGACCCTGGGACCCCTGGACCATGGAGAACCCTGAGATGGTGGAGAGTTCTGGGACTCTGGCCCTGCCTCCGTCAGGAACAGGGAATGTAGCTCCACCTTGTTGGTCTTGGCTGCACCTTCAACTGACAGCGTACAGCGATGGGCTGATAACGCACAGAGGCAACATCTTGAGTCTGGACCCGGTTCCCAGGTTGACGGTCTGGTCTGGTGTGCCGATGCAGTCAGCCTCGCCGGGCCGGAGCGCCGCTGGGGCGGCGGCGGCGGCGTGGAGAGCTTTCTTCAGGCCGTCGTGCCTGGCTGGGATCCTGTCAGTAACAGGCCGTTCTCCAGGTGACGCCCCCCCCCCCCCCCCCCCCTCTGGCCCCCCCTCTGCCCCCCCCAGCCCCCACTTCCTCCTGCAGCCTTTCATCTGTCTGTCTCGGAGGCCTGGGAGACGTGACTTGGCCCGTTTGAGAGAAATTCCTCCTTCACTGTTTTCTAAACGCTGCATTGTGTTTCGCTACAGGTGCTTCGAGATGTTTTTCTGCTCTGCTGTCAGGGATCCCCCCCCCTCCCCCCCCTCCCCCCCCACCCCCCCCCCCCCCCCCCCCCCCCCCCTCCGTCCTTATCCAATAAAATGTCACCACACAAGATGAACAAGCGCTAGAGACTCCGGCTGTATCGGACTTCCTATCAGGCACTTTGTTTAGCAGCAGCATGGAGGAACCTCTTCAGCTCATCCGCGGCGTGGCGTTCAGCGTCACGCTCCGCCTGCCGCCGCCAGCTGGGCCCATCCTGAGAGCCGCCGACCGGGGGGATACCGGGAGGCTGCCAGGGGGCTGCCGGGGGGCTACTGAGAGGCTACCAGGGGGCTACCAGGGGCCTACCGGGGGGCTGCCAGGGGGCTCCTGGTCCATGTTCTGCTGAGGTCCAGTGAGAACCGAGGCCTGTGTTGGACCGGGTGGTCGGGGCTTTACTCTGATCATTACACGGTCTCTGGCCGCTCAGTGCTCTTCCTCCTGGTCTGTTGGATCTCTGGGGCTGAAATCATGAAAGGGCTCCTCGTCTCTCTGCTGTGGTGTGATTCATTCTGGTTCTGAGGACCAGCTGAGATTCATAGGGTTTTAATCCAAATCATGTCTGTTTCACATCCAACCAAGTGGCTCCAGCAGACTCGATACCTTTCTTAAATAAATCGAAACCATTTCGAGTCGTATCTGGATGAACTTTAATGTAAGATAGAATGAAAAACATAACCTCCAGTCCTCCGCCTGACATGAACCCAGAAGTCTGCACTGATTCTGTCTGATCAGAACACGGCTTTAAATAAACTTGTTTTGGATTCAGAAGGTGAACAATATGAAAACGAAGGGGTCAAAATGATAATGTGATCAACAGGAACTCCCAGAATTCCTCCCCCTCGGTAATGTGTGTGAAGGCGTGGAGTGGGTCCGTGTGCGTCCTGCGGCGTCCGCCATGAGAACGGATCGGAGACGTGCCCTGGAAGTATATGACACATTAAAGCTTTCTCAAGCTCCCAGTCATGCATGAAGAGGACTCATTCCTTCGGCCTGATACCGGCGTTGCTCAATACACACACGTTACTGCTGCTCCACACACACATTTCACACTCACTCGCTCACATCTCACATCTCGTGTTTACGCTGCTTGTCGTTTCTTGCAACAGAAATGGGCTGCAGACGAGCAGGAGGAGTCATGTCGGAGGCATTTTCCTGCCAGCCGGTGCAGACTGAAGGCTGGACGCTCAGACTGAAACACTCATTTAGGAGCATCGGAACAAAAACAGAAGTTTTTATCAGACAGGAAAGAAAAGAATCAATCATTTAACCTAACCTTTCTTTAGAGGTCACGAATCAAATGACTGAATCTTAAAAAGAGTGTTTTTTTCAATGCACATAAAATCATTTATAGCTTTCTAACTAACACAAACAAGTTGCATCATAAAATTATTAAGTGCATTTTGTAAAGTTTCATTTTGGTTAATGCCTCCCATAAACTCTAACTATTCTCCGTTTTATCATCAATATTTTTAACATCCACAGAGGACTCTTCATCCTGCAGTGGCCTCCAGGGCCGCACTTTTAATATCACTGACCAAAGGCCTCTTTTATTTAGTCCAAACAGCATATTGGGCAGCAGGCATCAGGGAGAACAGCCCACTCTTATTATGAATCCTGGAAAGATTATTGAGGAATTAGGGAAATGTGGGCTCTCAAAGTAATACTCCCGAGAGTGTGTTTCTCAACTTTTTATCTCCGATCTTATCCTGTTCAGAAGGTCGTCATTCTCTGCATGTTCTTCATATTTATGTGTCTGTCTTTCTGTTTATCTGTCTGGCTTAAAACCTGCAGCACACACATGTGGATACTTCTGAGACATTTTGAAGGATGATTAAAACATTATGACTACGTTATGAAGCATTTCCCACATAAATTGTGTGTGAATTTTCCTCTCACATTTATCACAAATACCTTCAGTATTATAATAATTAATGCTATTATAATTTTATCTTTAACTCCGCCCTGTAATTAGTATTTTTTTTTTAATCACATCTTTTCTGTACTAATATGAGGCATTGCAAATAAAAAAAAAAGTTAATTAAATTACCTATTCAATTTTATCATGTGTGATTTGAAATGTAACTTTTGTTTTCTATTTATATTGTGAATAATTCTGCTGTGGGATCAATAAAATATATCTTTTTTTTATTCTATTCTGTTCTACTGCTTGCCGACGTCTGTATTATCATAATGTGTATTCCCACACCGCCATCTAGCGGCCATTTAGTGGAAACCATATTTCTGTTTATCCCGCCCATCCTTCATTCTCATTGGCTAAATGTTTATGTGACGTATCAGCTCTCCATTGGCCCAATCGAGTGTCGGTCGCCGCAGTTGACGGAAGTGTGACCACCCATTTCAAAGATGGAGGACGGAACGTCAGCTTTGGGCAGACCGCAGATGTATTTGTTCGGTGAGCCCGTCTCTTCCGATTAAACTCACTTTTCGATGTTCGCACAGTCACGTTCAGCGCCGTGTTTCATGGATAAATAAGCTGTGGGCACGTTGAAGGTGGATAATCAGCGCGCGAGCAGCTCAACACTGCGCGCCTTTTGTTAGCTAGCTGCACCAGTCCGATATCACTGCACATTAACCCACGTTAAAACATCACGTTTATGCACTTTTATTGGAGATAGGATCAGATTTATGTGTTCTCCACAAGCACTACGATGATAATAAGTTAGTAGTTGAGCTGAGAGGAGGAACGAGAGAGGTCAGATTGATGTTTATATGCATTTATTTATACAATATGACTACACATTTATACGGTCTAACGTTGTATCTGCACAGATTCATACGATATACACATTTAAACAGATTCATACTGTAAAACTACATCACTATACATCACAATAACATCAGATTTACAAATTACACATGACATGTATGTTCTCCAGAAATACTATTGCTATTAAAACTAACGAATTGAGCTGAGAGGAGGAAATGTCAGGTTTATCCATATTTATACAATAAAACTACACATTTATACAGATTTACATGATATAACATCACATTTATACTGATTTAAACAGTATAACATCACATTTATACATAGTTATAAGATGTAACTACACATCTCAGAGTTATACAACATAACTTGACGTTTCTGTGTTGTCCACCAACACTGTGAGGATTTAAACGGTGTGTTTTCTTCAGGTTGTACCCTGACATCGGACAAACGGGAGTCCAAGGTGGACGTAGAGGACGATGATACGGAGCAGCAGCTGTCGCTCAAAGCAGTAAGCAGCCTTAAAACTATGCTTATCCTGCGGCTGAACTGTGGTTATCTACTCTATACTCTAGTCTAGAAATGTACTTCTTATTGACTTTAGCAGTAAGGAACTTGACTGTCACCGACAGCTATACAGCTGTACAGCGGATTTAAACTGTCTTTTCCTCTACAGTGTGACAGACACAGAGAGAATAATGCCCAGCTTACACAAATTAACAAGAGGAGACGTCAGTGTTACAATAAGAAGCTATACAGAGGTCAGAGTTCAGGGGAGGTTAAACGTTTCCACAATAAATGAACAGTAAATGTCACCAAAGCAGATAAAGTGGACTCATGCACCACCTAGTGGTGCTGTGCAGTACTGCTGAGCAGGAGTGAAGTGTTCAGTGGTGTTATTTATTCACTGCTGTGATTATTCATTAATGTCTGACTTGGAAGATCATTTGAGGACTTGAGGAATCATTCACTAGACTGCAGAGAGAACCTGTGTGACGGGGTCAAAGTGCTCCTGGACAGTGGTGGCCCACCCTGAGAGAGGAGGGGGCCACGTGAACAGTGTTGCCGTTCGACTACTGGGCTTCCTCCTTCAAAGAGAGAAGAAACTCATCAGGAGTTACAGCAGCACACACTTGTCAAAACATGAAGCTTCCTGAGCTGTATTTCAACTCCTGAAAATCCTCTAAAGGCAGGACAAAATCTGGACTGAGTCTTTAAACTTAGAGCCGACTCAGGCACACATGTCCTCCTTCAGCTGAATCCAGATCCAGCAGGTTCCTCTGAATGAGATGAAAACAGTGAATTTCTACCCAGAAACAGCATCGTTTGCTGAGACTCGTCTTCAGGTGGCGTTGAAGGTGACAGATTTCCCGGCGGTGTCTTCCAGGTGTGTCTTGGAGCCGATGCGGAGGATAAGTTCCACATGGTGGAGGTGGAAGGACTGACTTTCGACGGGAAGACCACCAAAGTGCCTCTGGTCGCCCTGAGACCGTCTGTGCTGCCGTCTGTGAGTCAACAGCTGCACTTCCTGTGCTCTGAGTTCAGAACCGTCTGAACCAGTCTATCCTGGTCTCTGTGCTCTCCTTTGTTTATTGATCAGATGACTCTGGGCGGGTTCGAGATCACGCCTCCGGTCACCTTCCGTCTTCAGGCCGGATCCGGACCGGTTCACATCAGTGGACAGCATTTTGTCAGTGAGTATCAATACCTTGATTGGTAAAAATGTTTCATTGATCAATATACTTCCACTTTGGGAGCATCTCCCCATTAGAAATGTATCAAAGTAAACATTTCCTGAGCCAAATGGAAAGTCCTGCATCTCCAGGACTGAGATGATCTCCTGTTAATCTGGACTAAAGCCAGGGTTCCTCTGCAGGTGTGAAAGAGTCCGATGATGAAGAAGAGGAAAACAACACATCTCCGGTGAAACGACCTTCCAGCCTGATGTCGGGGAAAAAGCTTCCCATGGTAATCAGATTACTTTACCCTTCCTAGAGTTTCACAGAAAAAAAGTTTTTTTAGTGACGTTCTGATCCGTCTCAGTGACATCAGGACCGTTTGACCCACTGAAGAAGACAAGGAAAAGCTGAGTCAGCGGCTCACAACGTGTCCTCTCAGAGGGACATGCTGTCTTCATGGAACCTGAGCTGAAGCTGAGACTCTCTGGTCTCCCTGGTCTCTCCAGGCGGCGCTCAATCAACTAGGGCTGGACGATTATGGCAAAAATAATAATCACGATTATGTTGATAGATATTGAAATCACGATTAATAACCACGATTATTCATAATTCCAAAACTTGAGTATTTATTAAATAACAAAAGAGGGGTTGGCTGCATAGTTAAAAACTCCCTGTAGTTAACTTCCTACAGGTTTTTGGCAAAGAAGACGAGTCTGTTCACCTGGTCTGGCTTCAGCGACTAATGAAGGCAGGTGACAACATTTCCACCTGCGCTGAAAACCCGCTCTGATGCAGCACTTGTGGCAGGATGCTGGATGTCCGACGAGTTGAAGCCAAAATGCTTCCAGATGACTGAAGTAGTCCTACCTTTCTTGTCAACTAAAGGCTCCTTTTCTGCCATGTTTGTAAACCGCTTCCTTCACGTGTCGCAGCGTGCACAAGGTGCATTCATGGTACTTTGGCAGCGTAGGAAATTACAAACACGCCGTGCGGCTAATTAATCGTTTTTCTCCGATTATAACATTTTTATGATCGTGAGTAACCAAAATCGAAATCAAGATTAAAATTCAATTAATCGTCCAGCCTTACCATCAACCCTGACAGCGTTTCTGACTTTTCTTGTTTCTTACAGAAGAAACTGAAGATGGAGTCCGATGAAGAGGAAGACGACAGCGATGATGACGACAAGTAGGCTTTTCTTTATTCGAACTTTAAACTCATGGTGCCTGCACAGGAAGCTGGTTTGGGTTTTGGGACCCGGTCACGCTGACAGACGTCTCTCTGTCTTTATAGTGACGACGACAGCAACGGAAACGAAGCCAAGCCCCAGAAAGGCTCTGGGAAAACGCTCCAGAGAGTAAGTCTGGGTTTCAGTTCTCTAAAACGGCGATGATGGGGGCAGGGTACAGGCGTCTTCCTGCAGGGGGCGCTACAGCTTCTCTATGAACAGGAGCTATAATATATAGAGATATGGACAATAAGTTTTAGTGCAACAGAATGAGTGGACAATAAAGTGTCCAGGATTGATTGTGAGGGTTATAAAGTCACCTTGATTGCAGGATCTAATGTCCAGGGTTATTTCAGATATTCTACACAGTAGATTTGTACAGTCTGACAGCGGCGGGGATGGAGGACCTGCTCTGTCCTGCATGAGGGTGTCTCAGTCGGCTGAGCTCCTCTACTGTCCGGTGCAGTGGCTGAGAGCTGCTGTCCATCATGGACGTGAGGTTGGCCAACATCCTCCCTTCACCCAGAGTCCAGTGGGCAGCCCAGGACCGAGCTGGCCCTCCGGTCCCTGCTCCTGATGTATTCAGCATGTATTCATGATGATGAGAGCATTGTGCGTTTGCTGCGTGTCAGACTTGTCAATGCACTGAGTGTGGTGACATGGTATTTTTAATTCTGAATTGGTTCATTCTGAATTAAGTAATTCAGAATTATATTCATGGGCTTGGAGTTTTCATGGGAAAAATGAAGAATTAAATCCCCTCTCACGTCAGGGTCTGCGAAGCGTTTTGATTGGACGTGGCGGGCGTGACGTGCTGACGTCTCCCGGAAGTAAACTGCGTTTTTCTCTTCTTTCTTGCTCGATAAACTTTGAAACTCTGAATAAAGTTTTCAGGTGTTTAGAGCTGAATTAGGGTTTATTCAGATTTATAGAAGAATATAAAGTCCCATATAAACGTATGGATTGTATTTATTTTTATGTTTGCTGGTGAAGTAATCTAAAAGTAATCTGGTACATTACTTTATTTCAGTCATTAGAGTAAGTTACCGATTCCATTTTTAGACAGGTAACTTGTAATTGTACCGGATTTAAAGTAACCCACCCGGGTTTTGGGTGTGTTTTCACATGACGACGGTGCTGAGAGTCAAAGAAAACACAAGTTTTTGCGACCTGTTCCCAAGGTGGAACTTTCTGGAAACACTGTTGCTGCACATTCGCTCCAGGGCCGCAGTAAACAGTCGCTCTGCACATGCTCAGTAGATGGACAATGACAGGAGTGCTTTCCTCCAGAGTGCCATGACTCTGATAGTGCAGACAATACTTGTCCTGGTCCTGGTCCTGGTCCTGGTCCCGGTCCTGGCTCTGGTCCTGGTCCTGGTCCACGGTCTCCTTCATCTTCTCCAGTGGAGCAGTGCTGGCTGGCCACCAGGTGTCAGGGCCGCTGCTCAGTCTCTTCCCTCTCTTCAGGCTTGCGAGAGGAATTTGTCAGCGTCTGCCCGCTTCCTCCGTGTTCCCACCTCGTCATTTAGCCCTCCACAGACGCCGTCGTGGCGTGGCAACAGTCGATGTGAGCCGGCCCGACCCATCGCTGCACCCTCTGACCGTCCGGCTCTTCGCATGAGACCAAACATGAAGCCTCTTCATCCTGCTCGCTCATGTCCCCACCTGTTTTCCAGGAGCAAAACACAGGGTCTGCCTGGTGTAATGATCGCATTTCTCCTCTGTAATCTGCTTGAATTCTCACCGTCTCACACACATACTCACACACACACACACACACACACACACATACACACACACACACGCAGTGTACATGCTTATTTGACTGCGTGCATGCACACAGTCTGTAGACATTAACAGTACATCTCTAATGCATGAAACATATCTGCAGAGGAGTAAATGCTGCGTACAGTTACACACACACACACTCACACACACACTCACACACACACACACACACACACTTCAGTTATGGGAAACATCTTCAGCTCTCTCTCTGAAAGGCTGCATATCTTTGTCCCTCAGTCATCCCACTGTTAATATGATTGCTCCTTTTTATCGTTCTCATGCTATTTTAGCTGTGCACCTGGCTCTCTCCTTTGAACACTTGTTTTTGCGTGTTACCACAATCGCTCGCAAGCGTGCGTGCGTGCGTGTGTGTGTGTGTGCGTGTGCCTCATTTGTACGACGATGTCTGTTTGTGATTTCTTTTTTTTTTTCCTTCTTCTTCTTCTTAAGCACGCTATCCCAGTGCGAACTGTGCCAGGCGAAAGATCAAAGCGGGGCAGATGCACATACCTGCGACGTGATCGCCGATGCGCCCCTCGGGGTTACACGACAGCTGAGAATTTCTGTCACCTGTTCATTGGTTTTGTTGTCTTCCACTGTTCTGCCGCTCCGCTCGCTTCTCTCCCATCCCTGATCTCAGTCCGTCTCTGCAGCGCCGTCGATGCCTCGTCTCGTTGTTTGATCATGAAAAGTTCAAGAAAGGAGAGCTGGGAACATTTAGAGTTACAGGACAGAGTTGAATGTCAGGCTTCAGTAGTTTAAGGTACTTTAGGTCCTGGATCATCAGGTTTCTACCATTAAACAGTGTTTTCAGGACCTGGATCGTCAGGTTTCTCGTGTTTAACAGAGTTTTTAGGTTATTGATAGTCAGTTTTCTACAGTTAAACAGTGTTTTTAGGTCCTGGATTGTCGGTTTTCTACAGTTAAACAGTGTTTTAGGTCCTGGATCGTCGGTTTTCTATAGTGAAGGTGTTTTTAGGTCCGGGATCATTGGTTTTCTACAGTTAAACAGTGTTTTTAGGTCCTGGATCGTCAGTTTTCTACTGTTAACATTTCAGAGATTGACGCTGAACTTGGTATCAAGCTCTCTTTTTTGTTTGGCTCATTAAATTAGTTTTGTAAATCTGGTCTTTGGCCTTCTGGCGGTGTTCTTGAGCTCTTCATTTGAAGCTTTTTGCTGCATTTTGCCAGAGATTGTTTAGACGGATGAAACTTTACACTGAAAAAGAAACTGCTGGTTTGAGTGCTCAGATAGTAGAATGTAAAAACCAATGAAGCTCCTTGAAACTCAGCTTCAGCTGGTTGACTCTGGAACTTTCAGAGGTCAGAGCTTCTTGTGGTGAACGTTGGAGAGTTTTGCACGTGGTGTGCAGCCGAGCAGCCGTTGAGCCTCAATAAGAGAAGAAGGTAAACATTAAGCGGAATTACAAGAGAGCGATTGAGGCTGTTTATTTGTTAATTATGTGCAGTTAGGTGTTAAAGTAGTCACATAAACAGGCGACTAGCAGACAGGTGTCTAATTTTTGTGGTGGATGTGAGTACTTGTGCTCCTTGATCATGTCTCCATTCGAATGCCACATGAAGTGCATCACCCAACACAAGCCGCTGCTTGTACTTCAGCTCCGCTTGCTGATTGCTGTGCAGCCTGTGTTCTGGGAGAAACTCCTGCTGGACGGTTTCCTGATCTTCCGTCTCGCCTGGCATTGTGTCTGTTGATTCTCTGCTCCTCGGTAATGGCTCCGTCCATTAGAGGAATGTTCTTCACAGCGCTACGCGTCTGAGGTCCGTCGTCAGACCGGAGACTTCAGGGTCTGCTGTAGAAGAAAAGAATCGCAGAAATAAGATCATAACAGCTCCTGCTGAGTGTTTGAGTGTCCCGGCGCAGTGGTGTTTCACAGACATCGCATGGTTAATTGCCTTGTGGTCCATTCCAAGCTGAATACAAATGATTACGTCGCCAAAAAACAAAAAAAAAACACAAGAAGAAGAAAGGGTTGGAGCTCAGGAAGTGCACGTGTTTGCCTCGGCTATTACAAGGTAATTACAGCAGTGACTGACAGAAATGGAAGGCTAACAATGACAGGATGTCAGGACGCCTCACAGAGTTTGGATGAACGGCTCTGAAGACCTTCGGGGAACGCGTGAATTAATACATCCAGCAGTGATCTGCAGCTCTCACAAAGCCCCGGTTTGATCAGAGAAAACATCCACAGTTTGCTCATTTTCTGAACGGAAACAACTGAATGACACGAATTAGCTGCAGATCAATGAGATGGCCTATAAATGAAAGTTTCTCTGAATTAAAGAAGATGAAAGGTTTGGGAGTAAATCCCATCCCACTGTTCATCACAGAAACACGGCTGAACGTCGGTGAACAGAAGAGCGAGCGCCCCCATATGTCAGTTAGAACCTGTCGATATCTGTCTGTTGATCAGCTCCGAGTTTCTGTTCAGATCACCAGAACGTTTCCTGCTTCTGACTCTGGACCTTGTTGGTTTCCTTCAGAGCTCCGAGTCTTCGGCCAAAAAGTCCAGACAGACTCCCGGGAAGCAGAACGGCCCGGCGGGGAAGCCATCGGGATCAGCGGGCCAGCCGCAGGTCAAGGTGAGGAGACGGCGATAAAACTCGACACGTAGAGTTTGACTCCAGTGAGACCCGGCAGAAGAGGCTGTGACAACCTGCTCCGTTCGGGGGTTCAGAGCACTTCCAGCAGCGTCCGGCCTCCAGGTGATCCCGAGCGCCGACGCCAGACGGAGCCTGAGCGCTATCGGCCGAGCGGGGTAATTGTTTGCATTGATTGTCATTAAAGCCTTTGCGGGGAAAGCGCTGGGAGGGCCTCGCCATTCCACAGCGCAGGAATGTGATAAATGCACGTTGCAATTAGCTCAACCTGATAGTTAATTTCTCAGGTGGAATGTTCCTGGACGGCCCAAGCTTGAACTCTGTCTGTGTTTAAGCAAACACACCTGACCTCTAAAGGGGCTTTCCCGGGGCCAGGTTTAAACCCGCGACCCCTCGGCTTGACCCCCACGTCTTGGGTTGCAGCCGGCTTTGATGCTCCTCGCCCCCCCGCGGCTCACACGCATATCAGGAAAGGACAAATTGGCCAGCTCCTCTGCAAGTTTACACTTCTCCCTAAAAGGCCCAGATTACAGATAAATCCTATTGTCCGGCCCACAATGGCGACAGAAACGCCGCTTTGACAAGACTCTGCAGGCCGCACGGCGAAGACGGAGAGAGGCTGGGATCTCCTCAGGAACTCACCTGCATGTAGAGGAAGTGTGGCAGCTGACATGTGGCTCCCATCATACATCAGGCTGTTTTCTCACAGTCGACACAAACAGGGACTGCAGGTATCAGAGCGAGAAAGCTCTATTGATCCTCCCGGGGAAGGGATTTCTCTCCAGCTGTCCACCTTAAGCAACAGGAAGTGGAACCTGCAAACCCAAGTCTGCTTCTCTGATGACTGAGATCAGAATCATGAGTGTTTCAGACACTTGAACCTTCTTGATCCTGAGATCTTTACTCGGCATTAAGTTTAATTCCAAATAAACCGGCGGGTTTATTCTCAGTGAGTGTGGTTACACGGGTGTTTGTAAATCAGAATTGGTTTATTCTGAACAAAGCAGTTCAGAGTTATATTCATAATCTTAGTGTTTACATGGGGAAAAATGGAGGATTAAATAATCTTTAACGCCGGGGGGCTGTGAAGCGTTCTGATTGGACGGGGCGGCCGTGACATATTGACGTCTCCTGAAAGTAAACAAAGGTTTTTGCCGGCGATTTTTCTCTTCTTTCTCTCTCAATTAACTTTGATGCTAAAGCTTTGTTTTGCTCCTGTTGTATAAATCCCATAAATCCTATAAACCGTCTCTGTACGAGTCCAACCGCGGGCCGCCATCTTGGAATATTGCATCATCACAACTACCGGCACTTCTATCCAATGTGTAACCGGTTACACATGACGTCATAGATTTGTCTTTTTCTATTGCAGTTGTGCTATATGACCAGTAGAGGGCTCTGTCTCCATCGAAATACCCTGCCTCATAATCCCATTAAGTCCAAAACATTCCTCTAGTTATCAGACATAAGGGCCGTTTCAGCTGTTAAGTTGATGATATGTTCACTAAGTGTCTTGTCACATTTCTTTGATTTGTTTTACATAAAATCCCACTTATTAGCTTTTGAACCGCTAGCGGTAGCTCGCTAGCGAGCGTTAGCATTGATGCTAGCAGCAGTGTCTCTCCCTCCATCTTGTTGGGGTGTTTCCATGGCGGCTGGTCTCTCGTAGACCCCGTACTGCTGCTGTAAACCAGCTTTTCCTGACACAGCCTCCACCCTGCAGCAGCTCCAGTTAGAGAAGCTAAACACAGCGTTCCGCTCGCTGTTAGCTGCCTTTGCGTCCACGAGTCAACTTGAAAACAACACTGACTGTAGGTTTTTTTTTTTAAAACGTGAACATCGCTCCACATGTATCTATACTGTATGTAGCCTGGCATGCCAGACTGACTTCATGTGTTCCACACAAATAAAGACATTTCCCCGTGTTTCCCCGTGTATCCCTGAGCGTGGAGAGACAGTCTGGCGTGCCAGGCTATACTGGATGTGGATAACCGCACTAGAGGGAACATGCCACGCCTTATTTACATATAATCCCGCTCCTGAAGGAGAATAAACTGGACGGTTTATTCAGATTTTAAAAAAATTCGGAACAAAGTTTTCAAGGTGTTCACATTGTCATTTTCCAGCAGAATAAAGCTTTATTCTGATTAGACAGGATTAAATTGTCTCATGTAAACGCATTGAATCAAGGCAGAATTTTGAGTCCAAATGGCAATCTGACTCAATCTGAGGCAATCTGAGGCTATTTGAGGCTGGGATTGAGTCAGATTTTGTCAGATTCCCTTAGATTACCTAAGATTACCTCAGATTGAATCATTGCCTCCCATTACCTTGATTACCTTGGATTGATTCGGGTTGCCTCAGATTGCTTTGGATTGATCAGATTTACACTGGATTGATTCAGATTACTTCAAATTACCTCAGATTACCTCGGACTGCCTCAGATTGCCTCAGTGCTGGTTGGCTCCGGTGAGTTCTGCAGTCTGTTGAAGTGCTGATGAGCTTCATCCAGCGGAGCCTCATCGCTCCAGTTGAGATTCCTAACCTTTGAACTGCTCCCATTCCCACTCTGCTCCCTGACAACCGTTGCCGTCGGCGACCTCCTCACACCCCTCACTTCCTGAACACACCTTCTCCCAATTGCTCTCATTAGCAGCGTTTGATGTCTGGCGCTGCCTGCGCTTCCAGATGCCCCTGAGGAACGAGGAAGCGGGCGTGGATGTCTGTTTCTTCCCTTCCTAAATGCCAGTGACTGGTCGTTAGCCGGGGCCCGTCAGATGTGCTGCCAGCACCGCCGTGCGCCACGAGAACCCGCTAACTCCGACTCGTTCTGATTCCGAAGCGCCTTCGTCCCGCAGCTGGCGTGTTTTGATTGACGGCCGCGGAGCCGCCGATGCCTCGGAGCGCACGCCACGGTCGTAAAGCCGCCAGGCTCCTCAGCCCGATCCCAGAAGGCGGTGACTCATCGTGACGTGCGCCGCGGCAGGTGCCGGTCCTCTTCATGCGTTTGATGGCTTTGCGGTTCGGACGTGAGCGTGCGTGTGCACGTCCGGGGTCTCGGGGTGAGTCACGGCTCCCGGCGGCCTGGACGTCTCTGCAGACACCGGCCTCGCAGCGTGTCATTCCAACAAAATGACAATTGCTATGCTATCCCCGGACTGGATGAGCAAAAGGTGTCGCAACCATGTGTTTGCTGAGGATTGAAGGCGAGAGGCTGCATCAGATGATAGCGTGCTTGTGATTAAGTTCCACGTCTCAGGGCATCTGTAATCAGCGTCTGGCCCAGATGAAAAAGCTCGCTGGCTTAGTGTGTTTATCAGCTGTTTCAGGTCCACAGCTGTCCTCTGGAAGTGGAGAGCTGCCCGTAAATAATAAATACGTAGAGCGTTTGTCTGGCTGCGAGCCAGAGGAATTTTTTTTGTGGTGTGTCGTGTTTGCATCATGGTTTTTTGTCGGTTGTGTGTCTTTTGATCCCTCCTATTAAACACAGATCAGGGACAAGGACACGGACCGGTTTTTGACTTTGGGAGAAAACTGATTTTTCTGAAGAGGATTCAGTGACTGAACCGTTTCAGATCGATCGTTTAATGACTGTATCCCTTTAACTGTCTGACGTGGTTTTGAGAAGACTGGTTGTGACAGAAATCATCCAGAAAGTTCCCCGGCTCAACCTCCAGACCACTATAAGACCCCGAGTCTCTGCGGTCTCTGGTCTGAGGGACCAGTCCTGGTCCGCCGGCCAGACGTTTTGGCAGTAGGAAGTGGGTGATTTGAGGCAGTGTGGATTAGAAGTGTCGTTCTGACAGAACATGTTGTTTCCAGTAGAATCTGGACCAGATCGGTCGTCCTGAGGTGGAAATCGGCACAAACTGATCGGCAGAGTGATTTGTGGACGACTACATGTAGTTATTTGTAACCTGTGGGTGAGAATCTGTTGCAGGTTTTGCTCCTGCTGTCTTTCCAAAGCGTGTCTGGCGATCAATGAAACCCTACAATTTCCCCGGATTCCTCCCCGGCTCCACGTGTAGCGACAGGCTCGGCGGCTTGTGTAACACACCGCCACAGCGCGCGGCGTGTGTGTCGGGATGGTGTCACCTCCGGGTCTCTGCAGCCACCTCAACACACCTGAACAGCTCAGTCCGTCGTTTCCCCAGAAGAAGAAGGTGAACACGCACAGGAAGTGCTTTCTTATCCGCAGTCTTTCATTTGAAATCAGCTGAGTTCAGGCGGCTGCACTTTGACCTCTCGGTGTCGGAGTTTTCCAGCAGCGTAGAGAGCGTCTGATGAGGAGTGGGCGAGGATTGCTCATCGGGGATCAGGGCTTGCCCTCTCCTGCTTGCAAACAATAAAAAGATAATTTGTACCTGATGTATTTGTAAAGAGAGATGTTGTAATTAGGCTAGAATTTGTTGTCCCTGCTGACGCTTTCATCTCCGTCCAGCTGGTCTGGCCACGCCAAGCCTGTAAACACAGACCCAGACTAAATGGGTCACGACAGGCCGGAGAGCGGAGCGGCCTGCCGGGCGGGCGCCGCGGCCCGCCGTCTCCGCGCATTTCATATACCGATCAGAGTTTCTCCTCTGGTTGATTCTCCAGACGCCCGGCCCAGTTAAAACCAAAAGCCCGGCCGGACCGTCCAAGTCTGTGAGCGACGTTCGGCTCAAGCTGTCAGCAGCGGCCAAGGAGGTGAGGCCGCCGCCTCGTCCCACCTGAATCCGTCCCAGGTAGCATCTGTTCTAACCCCTGTCTGTCTCTCCAGGGGAAACCTCTACCCAAGACGGAGCAGAAGTTTGAGAATTATGTCCGCAGCTCATTTAAGATCTCAGACAAATCAGTAAGTCATCGTACTTATTCCTTACTTTAAATTCCGACGAAAGCTGGAATTGTTTTAATCTGGGGTGTGACGAGATCTTGCAAGATTACAGGCGCAATAAATAAGAAAGCCCTCGCCACTCCCCAGCAGCCCCGTGTAATCGCCGTGTGTCCTCCTGTCCAGCAGGGCTGACCGTGTCTCTCCCCGTCTCTCCCCCTCAGGTCATCAAGGATCTCTGGAGTTTTGTTCAAACGCTGAAGACTGAGAAGAAGTAGCGGCTGCACACGAAGCATTTGTATGTTTTGCATCCTGCGAGACGTCTAAAGGCACACTCGGTCAGATGTCCTCCTCGGCCTCGGCCCGTCGGCCTCAGCTGTCACCACCGCAGCCACTTCCTGCAGAGAGGAGGGGGAATCTGCTCCTCCGCTGAATGTGCCTTTAAACGTCCACCGTAGAGTTAGAGGATTCAGACTCCCGTTTTGTGTGAATTTGAACCGGTTGCTTGTTTTTCCAGCATCTTTTATTTTCTTATTGTAGTTTTACTTCCGTTCTTGAGTAGACCTTAGATGTACGACGTTCTTTCTCTTGTCTTTTTTTTTTTTTTTTTAACTGAGCAGTAAATCAAGTGTTATCAGTTCGACGTGAAAGGAAGAGCCAGTCGTGTTAATTGAGCAGTTCTACATCAGAAACGTGTTCTTGCGTCCCTGAACCGGAGCGTTATCGTCTTTTAAAAGCTTCCTGAACACATGTGCCCATCCCTCCGTACGAGCAGCCTGCCAGCGGCACACATCATGGATTCATATCAGGACCATTAACACCTGTTACGAGAGCAAAAGGTATTCATTAGACCGGCTGCAGCTGAAAATCATCTGGAGAACCGGCCCGCAGGATCACGAGCTCCATAAAAGCGGCACAGATGCCGCGGCCGCGTCCTCTTCCCAACACATTAGGCATCACATCCAGAAAGCCGTAAACAAGGTGAACACATTAATTCCAGGAGTGTCTTTACGAGCTGGCTCCGTCCTCCACCGGCGCACTAAACAGATTAGAGGCGTGTGATGAAGGCGGCGCGGCGTCATCGTCAGGTAGACGTCGGAGCGAGCGACGTCACCCTGACTGGAACCACATGGAGGACTCTCCTCTAATTGGTTGCACTCATGTATATCAGTGCGCTGATGATAAAAAGCTCGCCGCCGCTCTGAGCTCTCAACGTGTTTATGGTGCTGTAGAAAGCCTGCAAGCAGCTGAGCAGCACCGTTAACCCATCGCTGTCCGGACCCGGACCCGGACCCGGACCTGGACCTGGACCCGGCTCTACACGGGTCCCAGCCTTTATTTCAAGTCACTGTAAAGTTTCTGCTCCTTTTTACTTCCAGTATTTTCGAACGTGTTTTTTATTTTTTTCCAATGTGAATAAACTCCTTGCTTTTGTTGGAAGGTGCGGCAGCTAAACTATTAAAGTTAACAGTTCTGTTTATTCTCTCCTGTGCAGCTCGTGTCCTGTTTGTCACCCTGATTAAAGACATCTGTTTTGTTTGTTTGCTTCAGATGTTATTCTAACATGAATCGTTGAAAATATCACTATAAAACATCTTAACTCATCTGGATTGAGATGTTGTGAGATCAGATTGAAGAGATTCTGTGGTTTATCCGGCTTCATTGATCCAGAACCTGCAGATCGTCCTGCGTTTTTCACCCTGTCTGCTTTAATCTGGGACTGACTCATTTAAACTGACGGCACATGTTCCCTCAAAACGTTTCCTCTCAGTCATGAATAAATGTGTTAAGGTGTTTTATCCGTCCAAACATTCAAGGCTGCCGATGGTGAATATCAGTGCTTTCTTTCCTTTGGGTTGCTGACATGAATAAAATGCTCCTCTCTGGTTTCGAGTGAGTGTTTCCCTCATTCTGTTCTCGGCGGTTCCTTCCTGAGGGTTCTAAATGGCGCCACGTTCTTGAAGATCGTGTCTTTGTGGGATGAGACCATGAAAAGTTTTCCTGGATGATTAAAGTTTGCAGAAATAAGAGATTTGGTTTAGTAACAGTTGATCTACTCTAGGGCTGGGTACCATTAGATATTTTTCGGGTACAAGTACTTTTTCGATGCCTCACGTACGATACCGGTTCCTGAACGGTACTTTTTCGGTACCTGCCTTCACGGCGCACAGACGACGCCATGGCTGCATTTGCACTTCATGCCACTAGGTGTGCTGTTTGCATGTTCAACCTTATTTTACACAGACACCACAGAGGAAGAAGGGCGCTGCAGCCGCTGTAGGCTCTCTGAAAGCAACAGTCAAGCAAGAGCAAGAGTCTGAAGGGTCTGCGCTTGGTGAGTTTCTAACAGGAAAAGACGTTTTCGCGTGTCTTTGCGTGTAGAGAAGCTAGAGCTAAAGAGCTAAAGCTTACATATTTGTTTTGAAGCGCTGATTGGTTGAAGTACGCTGTCAGTCAAAGTCCACAGGGGGAGAGGCGGGATTTTCAGTGAAACAGAGTGTTTTCTCTTCCGGGTTTCAGAATTAGCCCCAGAAAGTCTTTTACTTAACACAAAATGACTTTTCCTTAGCGCCAAAAATAAACTATTACCATGTTAATGCCATTTCTAGGGTTTGGACTAGCTAAAAAAGCATGAGACAGCCCCTTTAAGAACCAAAACTGATACCCGTACGCACATCTCTTGTTCGGTACCAGTATATGCCGAAGTTTTTCGGTCGGTACCACTGAGGTACCGTTAAACGGTACCCAGCCCTAGTCTCCACTGACCTCTGACCTTTGTCTCAGTTGATGTCCAACAAGAACCTGAACTTGCCTCAAAAGGAGAGTCAACCACTGCCGATGGATCATGTGGTACATGGACACAACACTCTGAGCTCTGCTGCTCATCCCACAGATGCACGTCCGGCCCGTCAGTGTCCTTTAGACCAGCGCTGGGGACAATATGTTTACATCACCTTCACTTTACCCCAGGTGAAAATGTGCAGCGTTCCTTTGCATCTCATTAGCTTCCAGTCAATTAATGTTAAATCTTTAACTAAAGCATTTAAACCATTGACTACAGCATTAAAACCACTAACCACATCAACAAAATCATTAACTACAACATTAAAACCATGAACTACATCATGAAAAACCATTACAGGAACCAACCATGAATACATTTAAGTCAGTTTTTCCACTTTGATCACTTTGAGCCGAAATCATGCAAGCTGGACTGTGACTTTGGTACTTTGCGGATATTTCACCAAAAACTGCTCAAACTGTGACTGTTGAAGCATATCTATGATGGATCTACAATGTATAAACATGTACATATGTAATTATACTGTCACATGCATGCCATTACACTTTAAAACGTATGTAATTACGCTGTAACACGCATGTAATCACAATAATGCATGAACTTACTCTTTAAAATGCATATAATTACACTAACATGACAGGTTAGTTTTACCCTACTATTGATGTGTTGTTGCAATAGTAATCCTTTGAAACGCATGTAATTACATTGTAACACATATGTAATTATATTACCACATGAAATCACTTTAAAATGAATGTAATTACGCAGTAACACGCATGTAATTACACTGTAACGCGCATGTAATTACACTTTGAAACCATGTAATTATGTTGTAATACGCATATAATTACACTCACATGTAATTACACTGTAACACACATGTAATTACACTTTAAAACGCATGTAATTACACTGCAACACGCATGTAATTACACTCATGCATGAAATTACTCTTTAAAATGAATGTAATTACACTAACGCTCATGTAATTACTCTTTGGAATACATGTAATTACGCTGTAACACATAATTGCGCTAGTGCATAAAATTACTTTTTGAAATTCATATAATTACACTAACGCGCATGTAATTACTCTTGGAAATGCATGTAATTATGCTGTAACCCGCAAGTAATTACATTATTGCATGAAATCACACTTTAAAACAAATGTAATTATGCTGTAACATGCATGTAATCACACTAACGCATGAAATTACATTTTGAAACACATAATTATGCCGTAACACGCATGTAATTACACTCACGCATGAAATTACTCTTTAAAACACATGTAATTACACTGTAACGCGCATGTAATTACACTTTGAAACCATGTAATTATGTTGTAATATGCATATAATTACACTCACATACATGTAATTACACTGTAAGGCGCATGTAATTACACTTTGAAACACATGTAATTACGCTGCAACACGCATGTAATTACACTCACGCATGAAATTACTCTTTAAAACACATGTAATTACACTGTAATGCGCATGTAATTACACTTTGAAACATGTAATTATGCTGTAACGTGCATGTAATTTCACTTTGAAACCAGGCAATTATGTTGTAATATGCATATAATTACACTCACACATACATGTAATTACACTGTAATGCGCATGTAATTACACTTTGAAACACATGTAATTACACTGTAACGCGCATGTAATTACACTTTGAAACCATGTAATTATGTTGTAATATGCATATAATTACACTCACACATACATGTAATTACACTGTAATGCGCATGTAATTACACTTTGAAACACATGTAATTATGCTGTAACACGCATGTAATTACACTCACACATACATGTAATTACACTGTAAGGCGCATGTAATTACACTTTGAAACACATATAATTACGCTGTAACACATAATTGCACTAGTGCATAAAATTACTTTTTAAAATGCATATAATTACACTAACGCGCATGTAATTACTCTTGGAAATGCATGTAATTATGCGGTAACATGCAAGTAATTACATTATTGCATGAAATCACACTTTAAAACGAATGTAATTATGCTGTAACACGCATGTAATCACACTACCGCATGAAATTACACTTTGAAACATGTAATGACGCTGTAACACGCATATAATTACACCAGTGCATGAAAATACTCTTTAAAATGCATAAAATTACACTAACGCGCATGTAATTACACTTTGAAACGCATGTAATTATGCTGTAACACGCACGTAATCATACTAATGCTTGAAATTACACTTGAAAACGTTTTCATGTCTGTTTTACGCGCTTTTGTTAAATCTTGTGCAGCGGCAGTTCCTCGCGCTGCCCGGGAACTTCCTCTGGTTGCTCCCTCTGTCGCAGACATGCCTGCCTCGCACACTCAGACTTATTGGAAAACAAACACACTCAGACATGCTGCTTTCAGCTCAGTGCAGCGAACTCACTTACGCTCACTTCTATGAGAGGAGGTGCCACTCCTCTTTATTTTTCAGTTACCAAACGGAAATTAGCACCAATCAACACATCATGCAAAGATCGTCTATTGCAACACAGCGACAGATATCGCACCAACAGCTTTTATCCTTGTAATCCCGTATGAGTGCCGTAAAGCAGGTTTGTTCTCGCGAGATGTAGTCGGGTTCGCTCCTCTGAAATTGCAAGCGCTGTTTTCAGGACACAGACCCCGGGGCAAGTGGAGGGACAGGCGAATCACTGTGACAAGTCTTTGTTTACCCCCACAGGGATTCTGAAACACATTTATTGAGGTAAAAAAAGTTGCATAGTTCTGCTTTAAACCATGAACTACAGCAATAAAACCACTAATTACATGAACAAAAACATTCACTACAGCATTAAAACAATTAACTACAGGATTGATTAGTCTAATGAGAGGCAATGAGCTGCTCCGTCCTTTTATGGACTCTAACTTTACATTTTATTGTCTCCAGAAAGAGACGTTGGCTTCCATATCGATTCCCCACCGTGGAGTCAAAGAAAGACTCAGACTCATGAAAGACTCTTCATTCATCAGATGCTTTGTGTTTTCTCCACTGGGTGGCGCTGAACACTCCCCTCCAGAGACTCGCTCCTTAATGGTATTTGTTGATGAAGGCCTCTACCTGGAGTGTGAGTCAGGCGTTACTTCACCGCCAGCTGAGCGCTTTTTGCCCCGAGCCTCCAGGAAGTGAGGCGCAGCGGCGGGATGACGCACAGCTTCCAGCTCGCTGAGGAGACGGTGGAGACAATCTGTACCCCCAGTGGCTGGAGCCCAGTCCAGGGTCTGACTGCACCAGCCAGGAGGCACACACACACACACATTACACACACACACACACCCGTCACAAAAAACAGCAACAGAAACCCAGAATGTTGAGCTGTTCTCTTCTGGACCTGTGGATTCCAACGTTCCGTGACATTCCGATCCTCAAACAAATACATCTGGAGAGAGAACCGTTCGAGACAGAGAAAAAATAATTGAGCATTGTGAGCACCACAGAGAAAATACCTACATTTTGATGTTTAATTTGTTAAGATTGAGCCAGAGGTGGGGGTTTTGACCAGCCACATTACAACTTTGGAAGACCAACAAAAGAAGTTGAACTCTCAGCTCAAACAGAAGGACGTCAAACTGAAAGACAAGGAGCAGCAGATTCAAGCCTTGCAAAACAGTCTGAAGTCTCAAATGGACGAGACTAAGAGGCTGAAGAAGCTGCTGGAAGTCCAGTGGTGTGAGCTGGAGGAGCAGCGGGATCACCTGGCCGGCTGTGAGACCAACTCTCCCTCCCTGGAAGAAGAGGCGCATCGGCTCAGAGCTGCCTTAGAAATGGAGGAGGCAGCGGCAGAGAATCTGAGAAAGCAGCTTCAAGACAAGACGGACGAGGTCACAGCCGTCAGGACCGACCTGGAGAGTCTGAAGGTCACTCAGCTGCAGGAGGCAGAAAGAGAGAGATCTGCCCTGCAGTCCGAGTACCAGCAGACAGTCAACCAGCTCAGGTCAGAGGTCGTCACCCTGAACCAGGAAGTCTGCTCACTCCAGCAAGCCCTTGAAAATTCCACCAAGGAGCGGCAGGTGGAGAGAGAGCAGACGGCTGCAGCAATGAGAGCTCAGGACGAGGAGACCCGGAACAAGCTGAGTCTCCTCACCGACAAGATCTCCACCCTGACTGAAGAGAACGCTCACTCTGTGGCGACGCTCCAAAGGCTGAGGGCCGAAATGATCCAGACTGAGGCCGAGTTGACCAAAAATTGTGACGTCCTCCAAAAAGTGCTGCGGGCTGAGACCCTGGCCAAAGAGGAACTGCTGGAACAGTCCACAAAGGCAGAAGAGGCCTTCTTCACTCAGGAGGAGAGATGGATGGACCAGTTCAACAACACCACTGCAGAAATCCAGCATTTCCTCCAGAGGATCTCTGAACTGGACCGGCTGGCCGCCATGACGGACAGACAGAAGGCCAAGACGAAGAAAGCAGAGAAGAAAGCCAGAAAAGAAGCTGCCAAACAGGAGGAGAAAGACAAGAAGAAGAGGAAGGTTTTGGGGGGATACGATGACCCGAAGCATTCACCCAGCATTCTGTGAAATGCCTCATCATCTTTTGCACATGTGATGGAAAGTTAAAATGTGTTCAGAAGGAACACAAAAAGTCATTTTAAGTTCATTTAAGTTGACTAGAAGCAGCAAAGCTGTAATTTGAGTTAACTCTGTTAGGAGAACTGATGTATTTCAGTTAAAACCTCTTCTCTGATGTTAAAAAAAAGAGTTGAAATGAGAGGAACACAGATGGCATTTTTAGAAAAATCCATCCATCCATCCATCCATTTTCTTTGCCGCTTCTCCCTTTCGGGGTCGCAGGTGGCTGGAGCCAATCCCAGCTGCTGCGGGCGAGGGCAGGGTACACCCTGGACAGGTCGCCAGTCTGTCACAGGGCTGACATAGACAGACAGACAGACAACCATGCACACTCACATTCACACCTAGGGGCAATTTAGGGTGATCAATTAACCTGACATGCATGTTTTTGGACCGTGGGAGGAAGCCGGAGTACCCGGAGGGAACCCACGCGCACACGGGGAGAACATGCAAACTCCACACAGAAAGGCCCCGAGCCCCGGCCGGTATTTGAACCCAGGACCTTCTTGCTGTGAGGCAAGAGCGCTAACCACCGCGCCACCGTGCGGCCTTTTTTTTAGAAAAATAACATCCTTATTTGTACATGTAGAAATAAATAACAATGAAAAACACACTGAATAATGTATGAACGTTTGATCATTAAAAAAATTTTGCAAAAAAAAAAAACTTGACAGAAAACCTTCCAAATAATACTTCTGAATGCATTAAATTTAACACTAAATAAACATTTCTGGCTTAAACTTTGAGCAACTACTTTAAATTTAACACTGGAAATGTGAATGATACATTTTGCCCAAATAAATGTTAGCGTCCAAAGAATCAGAATTCATAATTATACTTGGAACCTAAAAAAAGGTACATTAAAGGAAAAAAGTGTCCATTTAAGATGCAAAACAATAAAGTTCTCAATCAAAAAAAAAGTTCACTGTATATCTGCATCAAAAAGTCCCTCTTTAAAGTGCAGCATAAAACAAACAAAAAAAGGAGGGTCACTCAAACTCCCTTCAACCCTTCACTGAGGCGTCTCTGACCTTCAGATCATGTATTTTGGAGGATGTTCTTTTGTTCGCATCCTCCTGGTTAAGGAAGATCTTCTGAAATGCCTCGTGGGTGTACTTCAGCTTCTTTGGGTAACATAGTTCCAGGGCATAGACGAGGCCCGTAAGGTTCAGCTGGCACAAGCCTGAGCGACGCTGGAAATCCCAGAAGGTACCTCAGCTCCCTCTATGGCAATTCCAACTTGCGTCTGGCCTTCACTTCCTCCTTTGCTCACCACAAAGATGCTGAGGATAAATGTTGTGATGGCATCCTGGACATCCACAGCATCATCTTCATCATCATCATCATTTACCTGCAAAATACGTCGAAGAAAACAGAACCAACATTGTCAATGAAAGGATGCACACATTTCTTTGTCAAATGTTTTATCAGCCAGGAGAAGCAGGTGACTTTTTTCACTGTATTGACTAACAGTAAAACACCATAAATAAAACAGTCCCTGTGAATCTACACCGATATATTTCACCTACAGTAAACATCTTTGTGTGTGGTTGTTGTGTTCCGTTCTAGCCACAGAACATTGTGTTTCCTATTGAGACTCGGTGCACTTTGAGTAGTTCCAGCAGCTTTAGGAAGACCCTATTGGAATGTTATGGACAGAATCTTCAGGACCCAATGCTGTTGTCCTACAGCAAATTAGATATGAACTAATGTTATGTGCATATATCATATAGCTCCAACATGAACTCATTTGTGAATAGTTCTCAGCACATGCCTCATTTAACATGCCAAAGGTTGTATCAAGTTTCGTTCCCACAGCTCCCTCCTTCCTCCTCTACAAGCTCAACAGTTTCGGTGAGCACCGATCCAAGCAATGGCTTCAGTGTGATCCTCCGAAATTCTTCTCCAATCTAAGAAAGACCAAGACGGAACATGGAAACAATCATCACCACACAGAAATAATTCCAGAAAAACAGGGAAAGAAGACAAGTAACACAACGCTGAAAGCAACACAATGGTTTCAAATAGGGATGAGCGGGTACACCACTATCTGTATCGGTTTACCCAGAGGGGGCGTGGCCTAGACAGGAAGTGGACGTGGTTTAGCTGGAAATGGGGTGGGGCAGAAGTTGATACACTATTTTAAGTCTGAAATTGATATGGATTGCTCAGAAGTTGCTATATGTATTGTTTATTTGAAAACTATTTACAGAACAGTCTCAATGATGCAATGTTTTACTTGTTTGTTTTAGTCAGAACATGAATATTTTTTAGTTATATAAATGATTATTTATTCACACAACAGCCTCAGAACTAAGATCTGAGTATTTTTAAGTGTATGAAAGGATTTATATAACAGCTTCATGAATGAGATGTGTTGTTTTTGATCACAATAGTAATCAAACTATTTACAGAAAGTGCATGAATTTATAGAATGCATGGAGTAAGAGATTCTGAACAAGCCACGCAAGAGTTGTCATAATTCTCAAAGTCAAAGTAATATATATATATATATATATATATATATATATATATATATATATATATATATATATATATATATATTTTTTTTTTTTTTTTTGCATTCTTTCCCAGCTTAAAATTAAACAATGTTGTTTAAGGTGTGTGTGCATGTGTGTATGACTAAGTCACGGTGAGAGGGACAGACGTTGTTCTACTGACCATATAGTCCTTTGCTGCTTTTCAGATCTCCATTTACTTTAATGAAGACTAGTTCTTCCACATGGCCAGGGTCTAGGCGTGCACGCTGTGGACTGACCACATTTCAGTGGTCCAGTGCAAATCTTGTCAAATTGCGCTGGAGCTGGGCTGACCAGTGTTTCACTGGGTCCTCAGTAAGGCAAATGTCCCCATCTGCCAGGTCGGCCTCCACATCATCTGATGGCAAATGTGTTCTCAGTGGAGTAGCCGATTTCTTTTCCTGCAGAAAGGACAGGAAAGGACGTGCAGTTCCACCTTGTTTTTATAACTGTTATGACAGTGTGCTGCGGGAGGTTCAACTGTGTTTGCAGCTCATGTAGTCTGTTGTTGGCTTTGCTTGGTCATGAATATAGCCAGAGATGCTCCTGGCTTTGGAAAGAAGGGATTCCACAGTCCTGTCATTCTCTAGTGCCTTAATCACCACCAAGTGAAGCGGATGGGACACACACCGGATATGGCCAAATTCACTCAAAGCCTTCACCATGTTGGCCGCATTACCAAACACAACAAACTTCACTTTAAGAGGCTGTCCAACAGACTCTTGCCACTCTCTCATTTTTTTCTTTCAGACAGCACAGAATGTTGCTGGCTGTGTGCTCGACGTCCAGCACGCCAACATTTAGCAGACCAGGTTTCCTCTGCGCTGATGATTCCCCTGGACGTTCACACCGGTGCCCAGTCAAACAGAGGTAAGCATGGGCATCGTGGCTGCTGGTCCAGAGATCGGTGGTGAGGTTGATAACCCCTCCATCAGCTGCCTTGAGTGACTGGACCAGCTCTCCTCTTATCGCCTCATACAACTCAGGCCCTGCAGTCCTACTGAAATGGAGCCTTGACGGAATCTGACGCCTGGGTTCTGAAAAGGCAACGAGAGAGTTGAAACCTCTCCTCTCCAGCGCTGAAAAAGGCTCAAGAGATGATGATGTTGTATTGTAATGTTTTGGATCTCTACCTCTGCATATTTTGGACTTGCAAAGCTTACACATGGCTTTGCAGGGATCAGATTCACAAACAGTAAAACCGTTCCATACAGCAGAGACCTGTTTGGTTGTTGGTGGAGGACCTCCATCACCAGACGCAATGCTGGACTCAGCGGGGCCAAGATGGCTGTTAGCACTGCTGCTATTGCCAGGGATATTGCCTGGTTCAGTGTCAGCTGAAGTACCCTCTGCAGCACTCACTGTATAAGAGAGACAGGCAGGCTGCTGTGTGTTCAGCTGTGAGTACTGTGTATGTGTGTAAGTGGTCTGTAAAACTGCTTATTTTTTAATGATCTGGGTGAACTTGGTGATTTATGCAAACATCCAGTGATGGCAAATGTGGAAATAATATGTCAACTTCATTCACTTCTTAATGTTCTGAAAGCAGTGTATTCAATACGAGCAATTTTTACGAACTGACTTTCTGTCACCAGCCAAATAATGGCAAGCACGGCTTTAAAAGAAAAACAAAAAAAATAAAAGACGGGAGCGGAGGCAGTGACCGAAGCGAGACGAGTCGTTTGCGGACAATGCTCAGGCTATTCTCGGATTAAACAACAGCGAAATTAAACAATACTAAATGTTATTGTTTCAATGGCCTCAAGTTTATGAAGTAGGGTGAAGTGTGAGAGTGAGTGGTTGGTGGTGGTCGGAGGAGCTGACAGTGCGAATGAGCAGCCCTGCTTCCATCAGTCTACCCCAGGGCAGCTGTGGCTACATATGTAGTTGACCACCATTGTTGAGTCTTTTTCTATTTTTAGCGACACAAATAACCAGGAGTCGGCAGATTACGTTTCAGTCACTTTACTTGAGTTTTTCTAGAAGAACCGCGAACCTCAAACACACAGGCGCATGACAGTGACGTCACCAACCATTCCAATGCAACAAATGAAGTCATCCTTTCTGTTCAATACACTACAACCATCGAGTTTGGGAATGAATGAATAATGCAATCGTAAAGTGTCTTTGAGTGCCTAGAAAAGTGCTATATACAGGCAATGCATTATTAATATTATGCACTAAGCACATGCTAACTAATAGCATCTAACCGACGCTTTGAAAAAAGTTTCAGCTTACCTTCTTGACTTCTACTCACTCAAAACGTCTCACTTTTGAATCACCGCAGGGCCATTGGCAGTCTTCTTCTTCTTCTTCCTTGATGTTTAACGGCAGCTTGCAACCCATTGGTTGTATTACCTGTATTACCGCCATCTGCTGGTCATTGTTTCTCTATCTTATAACATTCTTGTATTTTCCCCCTCAGTGTCATTTCTTTTAGGAATCTGATCAGATGTCCTCCACCTCTTCCCCATGTCAATATTCCCTTCACTCCTCCCCCTTCCATTCCCTCTCGCCATAATCCTGCCATCATTTCTCTCTTTCTTGGTGATGTTTAGCATCATGGGTATTGTGGTATTTGATGTTAAGAAAAAACGAATGAAATACAGTAAAGACAACATGATTGTGTTTTGTTGTGTGGATGAACTTAAAAAGATTGGCTGACATTACTTAAATAATAAATGTTCCACAAAAAATCACCAAGACTTGCTTTTTGAATAAATAATTGTGACCTAAATACTAGATATATTTGAGTAAGCATACAAACTGGATTTTTATTGTTGATTTCACAAATTCAGTTAAGTAAAATTTACACATCATCAGATTAATTTTTCTCAGTGCAATTGAGACCGGATTCCCGCCCTCACCTGTATAACCTTCCCCAGAGCTACGACGGGCCGACTGGCCTCAAACACCCGCTGGGCCATGCTCGCCGCCTCCTCCAGACGATAAACACAAGATAATATACTACGTACATGTTGCAGTTGTGCAGTTGATGGAGTTGTCATTGATGGAGTATACAGACAAGTAAGAAAGGTTTTGTAACTGCATGTCGTTGGTTTGACTATGATGAGTCTTTTGTCTGGTTTGCTTCAGCAATGAGAAACACACCAAGGTGTCTGCACCATTCAAACCCACATCACCAAGAAATGCCCCCCCCCCCCCCCCCCCTCATCCTTTAAAAAGCTCTTGGAGCACTACTACGCTATTTGACTGTTTCACTCAAATATTTATAACTAACCTCGACAAAATTCTCAACAACTAAATTGTTTCAAAGACGGTTCATTGATTGGTTCCTTGCTATACTTACTGCAACTTGGCCTCATTGAAGGTGGTGCAGTCGTGAGTGCTCTGTCCTCACACTTTAAATCTTCCCATGAACCTATGGGGTCTGGCTCCGCCCCCTCCCTGTGGATTTAGCATCCTGCGTGTCTCCCAGAGGGTCCTGGGTTCAAATATGGCCCGGGGCCTCCTGTGTGGAGTTGGCATGTTCTCCCTGTGTGTGTGTGCGTGAGTTCCCTCCTGGTACTCCGGCTTCCTGCCATGGTCTAAAAACGTGTGTGTCAACCAGTAGCCTCCAGGTGAGTGTGGTTGTGTGTCCTGATGTGACGGACTGGCCTTGACCTGTCTGGGGTGGAGTCTCTTTGTCTGGTGCAGGGCAGACTGACACCACCCTCACCCAGAAGGAGCTGGGATGGGCTCTGGTGACGCTGAGCAGGATCATAGAAAGTCAAGGAATTAAAAATAAATCTGATGAGTGGTACGTTTATTAGTTTTAGTAGAAACAATTAATAAGCATTCACCCACAAAATGAGTTGACGATGAAATGAAATTGTGCTTATTTAACCTGGTACAGAAGGTTTTCTTGTGTTTCTGCTAAATGACTTTAACTTTTTGTTTTAACCCTCACTATTAAGTTGAAACAATGGAATGCTATTTATTGGTAGAAGTTTACAGAAGTTGTAGAAGTTACAAGGTACAAGTTAAATCAACTCAACTTAATAACCAGTGTTAAGACAACTAGAGCACTGCAATAAAATCAACTTGATGAACTTAATTTCCTGAGTTGGAACAAAGATATTCTTGCATTTTCAAGACAGAACTTTAATTTCCAGGTTGAATCAACGTGGAATGTGTCAGAGTGTGTGTGCATATGGTTGTCTGGTGACCTGCCTTGTGTGCCTTGCTCATAAGTTAGCTGGGATTGGCGACAGCAGCTTGCAGCGTTGAACGGAGTAAGTGGTATAAAAGAGGATCGAAAACAAATTCTTCTTCTTTGTTTCTATTCTTTTTTTATTCTTTCGATTGACTAAACATTAGCGAGTAGTCCTCAGTTGACTTGTTTCAGTGGCTAGCACTCGGAAAGCTCAAGTTCAGGAGACTTTCTATTTTTAATTCACAAAATAGAACATCCAGCTACATTCTCAGCACACTTAGAAAGTAGCTGAACTTAAGACTAATGGCTGCATTTACTTCCCATTTATAGGTACAAAGGGTTTTTAAGCGAGCTCAACTTGTGACATTTTACAGTGTAAAAGACATTAAAACAGATTAATCTATGAGCAGGAATCTGCCCCCAGGATTATGGGTTCTGGATTAGTGGATGGTTCCGTGTTCTGACTGCTTTGTCCAGAATGCAGCTGAACGCCACGCAGTCATTGAGAACCTGAGACTTGGTACTGATCCAGTCCAGAGAGAAGAGGAGGGAGTCCAGCCCTTTAAAAAAAATAATATTTCTTTCTGTTGGATTTTACTCCATTGAACTTTTACCAGTTGACTGCTTTATGCTTTGTTTTTCTTACATAATTTGCTGAAATAGTGTCCTAAAACTCTGTCATCCAGCAGCTTTGGTGCTGACACTGCCCGGCTAGCAATGGCTGCTACTTTTTGCTAAAATACAATCCTCGAGCTAGAAACAGTGAATGTATTGAAACGGCTCCGCCGCTGTCTTCATCGTCCTATTGACCAAACTAAACCACTCCTGCACATCGTTTTCACAACTTTTCTTAAACAGTCTTTGAGTCACAAGTTAACTTAACAAGCGTGTCTCAAACAGACGAAGCCAGAGAACATGCAAACTTCGCCAAAAACACCTTGAATAAATCGGACCTGTTCTTTAGTTTAGATGTTAGTGTGGAGCCAGAACATAGCCTGCTCCGGAGCTGGGAAACTGTTCAGAGGAAGTTCCTGTTCCCTCAGACCCTCCACCAGTCAACCAGTCCAGTCAGAGGTGAAGTCCTGACATGTGCAGCAGGTGTGTCGCCACCTGTACAACCATCCAGGTGTCCCGCTGTCATGCCCCCCCCCACCCCCATGTGAGGACGGTGTGTTTGTGCTCACGCTGCAGGTGTGTGTGTGTGTGTGTGTGTGTGTGTGTCCGGTCCTGGCAGGCCGTTGTGGTGCAGGAAGGGGATCAGCTCAGTAATCGCTCATCCACGGTGAATCACTCGTTCAGGGGAAGTTAGCTCCGACAACACGTCGTTTACATGTTCGAGCAACTTTCAGGACACAAACAGCAGCAACCAGACATCAGTCATCAAATGACAGAGGAGAAAACAGCCCGGCGTTCCACTGCTCCACTGTTCTGCTCGTCCAAACAATCTGCTGCAATATCAGAGAACCGTTCTTCTTTTATTGTAGAGAGAATTAAAGAGTTGTGTGAGACGAGCCAGAGCATGAAGTCACAACATGTTCTTCAAATGACTAATAACGCAGAATAATGTGAAAAACATGTGGCTGGACGATCATGTGAACTGTGGAGGGAACACGAGAACCTGCTTCAGGGACGTTCTGTCGAGACCTTACATAAGAAACAGAAAAACACACTTTAATATACTGTATGCTTTAAAAATGAGGAACGTCCAACCATTCCATCAAGAGCCACGACTCTGAAATACACACACACACACACACACACACACACACACACACACACACACACACACATTTAGTGGCAGTTTTTATGCTGTGAGAATGAATTAGAGCATTTAGAGAAAACCCTGGAAAACATGCAAACTCACGGTCCCGTCTGTGAAGTTGTGTGTCCGTACAGCAGTTGATTCAATAAAGATATTCAAACTAAACTCAGCTGAATTTGTTGTTTCTTGTTTCTCGGCTTCAGCTCAGCTCGCTCTGTTCCATCAGGATTCAGCCTGAATCCTGCCTTTCACCACAGCTCTCACTTTTCTCCAGGTCAAAGGTCGAAGGTCACTTGGTCTTCAGTCATCTTGGAAATATGTTCAGATGTTCCTGAAGAAACAAATGCAGCCTTTAATCGGGAGATTCGTGCTTGTCACCGGCTCATCAGCGTCTCCGTCAGCGAGACGTGTAGCAGCTAGCATCAATTAAAGTGCAGTCGCTGGTGTTTCTGCCAACACCGCTCCTCGGTGTGTCTGAGCGCCGCAGACACGTTGGAAGTGTCAGGATATCTTTGTGAAAGACCAGGCCGCCTCTCTTTTCCATGAGGCCGAGGCGGTGATTATGCAAGCCGCCGTACGGCGCTCTTCAGAGCGCCCCGGGGGAACGCTAACACGACTGTCAGGCGGACGAACCGCGGCGGCCAAGCCTGTTCTCTCACAGCTGCAGTTTTGATAGCTAAAAGCAGAGATGGCAAGAGGAGCTGCTCTAATTACTGCGTCTTTTAGGCTTCCAGGCCGCCTTTAACAAAGCAGCTCTTTTTTTCCCTGTCAAGCGCTGACAACATGTGCACGTACGGGAAAAACGAACACTTTTAATTGACTTTTTAAAAACATGAAAAGAGCCGATCAGTCCGGCACACGGTCCGATCCCCTCCCTCCTGGTGCCATTTATGTTTTTATATTTTTATGCTTCAACACCAACTGCCCAAATCAAACCGTCACTATTTCCTGAAACTCCTGTTGATGACAGGAGGAGGGAGTTTCACCCGCACGAGCATTAGCACTAGCCTGTACCTACAGCGGCCGTGATGCTAAGAGCTGGTTGATCTCTTTGCGCTGTGAGAACAGGAAGCTGCTTCCTTCTTCACTTCCTCCAGTAAATCAGGTCTCGTCTGTCTCATGTACCTAAAGGTTTCGTCCTCCGTCTGGTGGCTCATGTCTCCGTTTCCACCCTCCTTCCTCCTTCCTCCTCACGAGCCACAGCGAGGTGTGATTATAAAGATGTGTGTGTGTGTGTGTGTGTGTGTGTGTGTGTGTGTGTGTGTGTGTGTCGGTAGGCATTGTGTCCTCCATGGTGGACACTCTCAGGACTGTCACAGTGTCATCAGGACGGGTTGGACTTGAACAGCAGCTCAGATTTGGTCTTTAAAAGTGGAAAATAGAAATGATGTGTTTTCACAGCCGCTGTGGTCTGAGTGCACTTCAGTGACACCAAGTGGTCGAACAGTGTAACGGCGACTGGTGGGCTTTGGACAAGAGTCGCTCCTACTGGCAGTGGAATATTGATTATTTGTGCACAATCAAACTGAAATTTAAAGATTAACAGATTGTACTATTTAAATTCTGGTGTCGTTTTCTGACTTCACTGAGTCAAATCTCCAGAATGTTGATGACAACTTGAGAAAATAATCATGATTTAAAAGAAAGAAAAAAACTACTGAGTGATCCACACTTTCATTCATCCATTCATCTACCCATCCATAGAACCATCTACCCATCTATCGAACCATCCATCCATCCATCATCCATTCATCAACCAACCACCCATCCTTCCATCCGTCATCCCTCTCTCTGTCCCTCCCTCGTCTGCTCCGTCTCCACCCACCCCAACCCCCACCCCCACCCCACCCCACCCCACCCCCAGCCCTGGATTGTTTTGACCTTTGCTCTGAGGAAATCAGGCCGTCTGTTCTGGAAGTGACAGGTTGGCACATCACCTGGAAACAAGCAAATAAACGAGCAGAGAGAAAAATATCAAGGGAACATTTCAGGCATTCACAGAGAGCTTTCAGCCTGGAACAATGACTTCGCCCCGGGGGGAAAAGTGATCATGCTGGTATGTTTATATTAGACGGAAAGGAAGCCATCATTGTCATCACCAGCGATTTTCTCTTTCACAGCACGACTCTGACAGTTGACTGTATCTTAATAACAATTCCTTCTATGTATAAGTCAATTGTCAAGGACGATGCGCTTATGTAAACATGTTTTTTCACTCAGCCTTTTTTGCCTGTCAGGATTCGTTGACTCCTTGACATCGTTACTGAACGCTGTGAAGGCAGAACTGCTATTTATAACTGGTTCTTCCTCGGTGTCGGTGCGCTGGTTGTCTTTGCGCCACATTCCCGTTGTTTCTGCACAGAACCGCTCCCGCTCCGGGGGGGGGGGGGGGGGGGGTCGGGTGGAGCAGTGTGAGGCTTTTTCATTCAGGGATTCAGCCAAACAGACATCAAGGGGAGGTGATTGTGTGAATTAGAGGAAGAGGTGGGGGAGTTCATCATCTGTCTTCCCGTAAGCAAGCCCGGCATAGTAAAACACAGCCCAGTTGATACAGCAATAGGACATGCGGTTATTAATACAGAAGAGGGAGGTGCGCTCACCTCGACAAGCGCCAACACGCGAGCACATTACCTCCACTGCTGCTATGGCAAAGATGTGAGCCGCATTCCTCTGCCCACAAACTGAATGCAGTCAAGAGGCTCTGAGAGCAGCTCCCTCAGCTCTGGAGGAATTTCAGGGAAAATCACCGTGTCGCCTCATATCCCACCTTTACAAACACGTGGGACCGTCCTGGCCTCTCCATATCTGCTCTCTGGATTACAGTGAAGACACTGATCAGAATATACTCAGAGTACTGACTGTATATGAGTTCACTTTATATATAACAATGGCTAAATCACAAAAGTACCGTATGAGGAACTTACTAGTTATTTACATCACATGTTGTGTCACTTTGCTATGTTATTAAAGGTATAGTTCAAATTGTGATGTCCTCCCTCACTGTGTCCTGTGTAGATAATGGTCACAGTCATGTTAGCATTAGCTGAGCTGGGAGCACGGTGTGGGCCAGTGAATTTACATCAGTCAGTGGGAGGAAGATGCTCTATAATCTGATTGTTAGAGGAAGACACGCTATAATATGGATGTTAGAGGGAAGAAGATGCTCTAAATTCTAAATGTTAGCACCTGCTAACATCCACATTGTAAAAGTGTCATATAAACACCTGAGCAGATCCGCTTCACTCAGAGCAGATTATATTTAGGATGTGATTATACGAGGTAGTCCAAGCTGATAAATAATCCGCTTGTGCCTCATACAAACAGCAGCAGGGGGTGGATTGTGTTGTACAGGAGGATTATTCATTCTGCAAATGCAGATCTCTCTTAAAAATGGACAGCGAAGGGGCCTATTTGCAGAGGTGGGAGATTGGAGCCTGATCAAGTCATCTTCATGCCATGTTTTTGCTCTGACTATGTACCACAGACAACCTGATGAGCAGGGTTGATTAGATTCACCTGGTGTGGTACATGGTCAGAGCAAAAACATGGCATGGAGATGACTTGATCAGGCTCCAATCTCCCACCTCTGCCTATTTGATGAGCAGTGTCAGCTCATTCCACAGCGTAGGGCCGCTACAGAAAAAGCTCTGTCCCCTCTGAGCCTCCGTCTGGACCTGGGTACCTCCAGGAGCAGCTGATCAGCTGACCTGAGGCGCTGAGCTGGAGTGTAGGGGTGAAGCAGCTCAGAGAGGTAAGGCCGGGCGAGACCATTCAGGGATTTAAAAACAAATAAAAGAATCTTAAAATGGACTCTAAAGGTCAGAGGTCACCAGTGGAGGGAGGTCAGGATGGGACTGATGTGTTCCCTCTTACACACCCCACCTGGTAGCCGCGCTGCAGCGTTTTGAACCAACTGGAGACGTGCGAGGGACGACTGGCTGACTCCAACATAGATTGCATTACAGTGATCCAGTCAAGATGTAATTAAGGCAGGTCTTAAAGTGTTCACGTGCAATAATAGTCTTCTCTTTAGCCAGCTTCCTGAGGTGGAAGAAGCTGGATTGAACCACTGTGTTTATCTGTGAATCGAGTTTAAAATCACCATCTGTCTTCAAACCCAGGTTTAAAACAGTCGCCTTCACATGTGGAGTCAAGGGGCCCATGTCAGCAGGTGGAGGATGGAGACCAAACACAATCACCTCGGTCTTTTTGTCATTAAACTTTAGAAAGTTCAGGGCCATCCGGGCTTTAATGTCCTCAAGGCATCGTAGTAGAGGCGTTCACGAGAAGCTTCTTTCTTCTTTAATAGGCCATAGATCTGGCTGATGTCTGCATAGCAGTGGAATGAGATGCCGTGCCTTCTCAGGATGGACCCCAGTGGTAATAAATAAAGCGAGAAAAGCAGTGGCCCTAAGACTGAGCCCTGTGGAACCCCATAAGACAGAGGAGAGGAGGAGGATTCAAGCACACATAGCTCTGTCTGTCAGGTAGGACCCGAACCACTGAAGTTCAGGACCACTGATGCTGACCAAGTGTCGCAGTCAGGATATCAAGATGCTGTGATCCACTGTGTCAAACGCTGCAGTCAGGTCCAGCAGAATAAGAACCACATGCTCACCAGCATGGAGATGTTGTTAAAAACCCTGAGTAAAACTGAGTTGGTGCTCTGCATGGGTTTACCAGGGGTTGTACCACTGCATGTTTAAAATGTACAGGGACAACACCAGAGTACAGACTGCTGTTAGTAATAGCAAGGACAAGCCGACCAATGCTGGGAAAATGTCTTTAAAAAGATGAGGAGGAATGGCATCTTGAGGGAAACCTGAGGGCTTAATGTGGACAGCCACATCCACTAAAGATGAAATGTCACTCACTCAAACTCATCAAATACACCAGGACCCCAGAACAGAGCCAGAGGGTCAGAGTCAGGGGTCAAAATCAGGGCCATAGTGGAAACAACCTCATCAATAAAATCATGAAGGAAGTTCTCACAGGTTTCAAGAGAAGATTCTAAACAGACTGCAGGGTGTTGAGAAGAGACTCTGTGGTTCTGCAAAGCACACATGGGTCGCGCCAGTTCTCCATAATAATGTCTGACAAGTAGACAAGTAGTTCTCTTTTAGCACCTTGAACAGTGGGCTGATATCGAAGCCAGCGGTCCTTTAAGATTTGAAATGAAACATGCAGCTTGTCCTTAATCCAGCTGCGCTCAGCTCTATGGTTCTCCCTTCTGGCAGAATGAGTTCTCTCAGAACTCAGGTTTGGCCTTTGGCTGCCTGGTTTTTAATGGAGCCAGAGTCCAGGACTGTTTGGCAGAAGCAGTGTAACCATGAGCTGAGGTCCGCTGTGCCAGCGGGTTCAGGGGGCACAGAGGGGCTGATTGAAGGCAGCAGAGAAAAGACCAGCGGTGGAAGAGTTAAAACTCTGACAGCGCCGAGCAGGAAGGCAGCTTTTAACTGGAACACAATACAAACCGACTTCAAACAACACCGGCAGATGACCAGAGAACACACTGTCTCATATCTCCAGGTTTACAACAGAAAAACCACAGCAGAGAAGGAGATCTAGTGTGTTTGCATGTTTGTGTGTGGAGGCAGACACAGACTGAATGAGACTGAGAGAGTCAGAGAGTCAAAAAGTCCTTCACCATCTGGACATGCTCCCCGCCAGAAGTCAGAGGATTCATTGATGAAGTCCTTGTTGTATTTGGGCTGTCTGTAGATGACAGCGCACAGCACCCGGTTAGAGCGACCCAGCTTCAAAGAAGTCAGTTCGAAGGTGGAGAAAGAGGACGATAAAGCGCACTTACAGTCAAAGTCATTCTTATAAACAGTCGCCGTCTCACCTCCACGGCTCGACGTCCTCAGGAGCTGAAGAATGGGCAGCCCGCTGGTTCAAGTTCCTTAAAAGCACCGCACTCCCCTGCCGTGCTGACCTACCTGGGGAGTTCCTCTGAACTCTTGAAGCTTCAGACTGTTCATAGCCGTCCGCGGTGGGACATCCTTCTGCGGAGTTTGGTGGGAATCAGGCACAGCTGGGAGCATTCATGAGACTATCGTGGGCACAATCCAGCAATTCCTCAGTGACGTTCCCGTTGGAGGACGACGGGACTGTGACGTTCTCCAGCTTCACACACTCTTCAGCTGCATGGAGAATCAGATGAGCCAAGTTCCCTGTGATCAGGCTGCTTCGGGGGTCTGGGTGTGCCAGAAGGGACTGTCATGCACATAATTACACAGAATTACAAAAACGAAAACTATATTGAGAAGAAAGTGTGAAAGGTTTGAGGACAATGGAGACAATATAATGAGCTTCATGGAAGTTTTGCCGTCATGACTGAAGGTGGGAAAGAAAATCTGGAAGAGAAACTCTTCCTGGATGTCATGAAGTCAGACCACAGTTCAAAGGCCACTGACTTGTTAGTGGGTCAAACAAACAACAGCACCAACTAGTGGACCAGCGTGTGAACTGCATCATTTTCAGTCTTTGTTGTTTCCATGGAAACACACACTGTTTTCCAAACTTGCTCTGTAAATGTAAAACTTCTCTAAATGAAAATGTAAAAACTATGATTTAAGGCGTTAACGGGTCTCACAGTCAGTTCTGATGGTCGGATCAGGATTAAGCAGACAGACGGACAGAAGGACGCTGAGGAAGCAGTCGGTGTGACGGTTCTCTCTGTTCCTCATTCAGGATGTCATCCGCCTCGAGGATGAGACTGAAACGACCTCTGGGAGGAAGGAGAAGCTCAGCCTGGGTGTAGCGGCCTCTCAGGTTCACATGACGGATTCAGGTTCACGTATTTCACAGCTATCAGTCCTGGATCAGTCCTGGATGACTCCCGGTCCGGGATCATTCTTGGATCAGTTCTTGATTGATTCTGGATCAGTCCTGGTCATGGGTAAGTCCAGCTCCTGCAGACGCATCACTAGCGTGACGCATGGCACGCAGTTGCATGGGGGCACATAAGAGGGAGGAAAAAAAAGTGTGAACGGGCCCTTAATGTATGGTTAACCAAGGCTGATTTTATGTCACAACATAATATTTAAAATTTTCTGTGATCAATTATCCTGTGCTAATTTTATGGGAGGGGCGGTGGGAGCAGGAGCCTCCCAGTGTGCCCTGAGTGGGCAAGGGTACAGGAAGAAAGACAGGTCACAGGTCACACGGTAAACAAAACAGTGGAGAAGCAGAGACAGAAAAGTGGCTTTCAGAAGAGAAAAATAAGTGAAGCCAAACAAGAAAAAAGAGCAAAGCTCCTCAAAATAACTGGTTTCTTTATAAAGAAAGACGCTAACAGTTTCAATGCGGCCGAGGGGGCCGCGGGGGGACAAGAAGATGAGGAAGAGATGCCGATCACCACCAGCAGAGGCTCAGCCTCACGTCACCCGGACCCTGATAGACGAATTTACAGAGAGAAAAGCCAGGAAGGTGCAACTGTAAGGTCAGCAGAGACAGGCAGGGCTGTTGTGTATTTAAATGATCCAGAGCTTCTAATCTGTTGTTCTGGTGTGCCGTCACCACACTGTGTTAGGAAGCTGAGCTGCAATGCTCATCCTCTTTTCTTTTTTCTTCTCTTTTTCACACAAGAGCATTTCTAATGACTGACAGATATTTGACTTTTATGGGCGTTTTTTTACCTTCACCTGAGAGTGTTTTTTTTTTTTTTTTGTCTGAAAAATGTAAAATTTCTGGCATTGGAGGCACATATAAGAATTCTGCATGAGGGCCCAGTGCTAGGTAAATCCGCCACTCTGGTCCTGGATCAGTAATGGATCAGTCCTGGACCTTTATCAGTCCTGGATCAGTCCTGGATCAGTCCTTGATCCGTGCTTAATCAAACCAAGATGGGTCCTGGATCAGTCCTGGTGCTGGATCAGTCCTGGATCAGTCCTGGTCCAGTTGCACAGACCAGTCTCACTCCCAGCTCTGTGTTTCAACAAGCCTTCAGTCCTGAGCTTCAGGAAGCTGTGAGGCTGCTCCTCACATCCGGGACCCACTGAAAACCAGGACCAGGTTTTCAGCTTCTTCACACTGCTGCTGGCTTCATCCACCTTCTGGACTGCTTCATCCACCCAAGGCCTCGGGGTCCAGCTGATGGATCTCAGAGCTCAAAATAAACTCAAAAATCTGCTTTTACTCCAGAAAATGAATCCATGAAAGGATCCACTGAACTGACCGCCTGTACAGCAGGACAGAAGAGTCACAGTGCAGTAAAGCCAGGCTGCGAGAAGGTCAGTAGAATGACTGATGGCTGCTGCTGCTGGTAATGTGTACAGTATATTATGATTTGATTTATTTATTCACAAAATGCTTATAAAGAAAACACTTTTAAATGAAACAAATTACACTAAAACTAAATCATACATGAAGGAAAAGGAGGATGAAGAAGTAAAAACAGTGTATTGTTCTCTGTGGATTCAGATTAGAAAAATGACAAACAGCTCCAACTAGTGGACCATCATGAGAACTGCATGGTTGTCAGTGTTTTGTGGTTGTGTTGTTTTGTTGCTGTGTAAAGGTGAAACTTTTCTGAAGCAGAAACAGAAACACGTGTCGTCGTGTGGACGGAGCCTCAGAGTCATTCTCTCATCTTGACTATGAATCCAGAGTTCTGTGGAGAAAGTCTGAGTGACGTTCCACTGAGATCAGCTGCTGTCAGAACCTCATCACTGCTTTATGAACTAAGAACACGTTCATCCACCAGGTATCGGTACTCAGGTTCCGCTAAAATGAGACTTTTTCTTCCTTTAACTGAATAAATCTGACAAAGTGCATCACGTCCATTCTGCTCCATGCAGCACTGAAAGTCTTATTACTGTCATTCTGAGTCGAGGAGAGAAGCTAATCTGTTGTGACATGAAGAAAGTTACAGAAATCTAATGTTGTGCTTGATTATCAGAGACAGACTCAACCTGGATGAACGTCTAATCATCAGGATTGATCCAGAATCCTGATCCAGCCTTCATCCTGACGCCACATTAATCATCTTTCATTTTATCTCTCGCTCCGCTGCGAGTCGAGGCGATGCATCGCATACTTGTTTGAAGGAAACTGCGTAGGCAAGAGAGAAAGACCAGCGGCCCTATCGGGGACGGGCGGGTGTGGACGGCTCCGGCCGTCTTCCAGTGGGTGGAGGTACCAGCCGTACGGCTTACATCTGGAACGGCCACATTCTTCCTTCTTTTCTAAATAACATCTGCAGCTGAAGCCCAGACAGGTAGTTAGGGCTGATTGGTCACGGATGGATTTTCTCTCCCTTTCTTTCTCTGCTACAAAGCCCGGCGGCTCGAGTTTCACTGATTACCGAGTCTGAATGGCGGCTTGTGTATTGTCAGAACAAAGAGGCGAGCGCCTCTGAAGAGGTGCGAGACGGGGGAATGGATTGGGCTCGGCCATCAGGAATCAGGACGAGGCCAGCGGGGCGGAGCGGAGCGCAGACCTGGAGGGCTTCAGGACGGGCGCTCCAACACGCCCTGGAGCGCAGCGGCGTTTTCACACCATCCCCGACACACACATGAACCCGGGATCATCCCCGACACACACCTGAACCCGGGGCCGGCGTTCACGCTGCTATCGGATGAAGAAGTGGGACTTTCTGCCCGCTCGACTCTTCCGGTCACATTTCTACCAACAGAAACCACCTTTCCCCAAAACTCAGGCAGCATCCAGTCCACAGCTGCTGCTTCTCCACAGTACATTATAAATCATCCATTCAGAGTCATAATGATGGAGAAGCATCTTGGCCCTGTGACAGACTGGTCCCCGGTCCAGGGTGGACCCTGTCCTCGCTCAAAGCAGCTGGGATTGGCCCCAGATTCTCAGGTAACGTCAGACAGACCAGTGAAGGTAAACATGACGAGGTGGATCGGTGCAGGAGACGAGACACGTCGGCCTGAAGAAGCACGCTGCCGTGGATGTTTCAGGACCTCAGGGGATTTTCAGTCAGTGATCGAACTGGAGAAGCTGCAAGGACACTAATTCTGCAACTTGAACTCTGCAAACAACCTCAAAGAGCCAGTGCAGGAAAGAGATTCTAATCTGGACATGCAGATAATTTCACTGTCACTCATACTGAACCGGCTCACGTGGATCACAGTGAAGCCAGAATTAATCAGTTCATCCGCTCCGATCTGCAGATTCACTCATGAAAACTATACTTTCTCTTTTAACCCCTTCATTTTCCTGATAGATTATACAATGACAGAGAACAGTCTGATGATTAAACCTGTAAAAGATCTTGACGGGGCTTAGTGGCCCCTCAACTCTGCCTCCAAATGAAGTAATAGATGGTGAATGGATGGGTGGATGGCTGGCCAACTGACTGATTATTTTTGGTGTTTATTATCAAGCTATAAATGATTTTTAGGTGATTAAAGTGAAAACAGTCACATGACGTCTGGATCTAGACTGACCCGGTCTGACCAGGACTGATGAGGCCAGAATGAAGATCAAAACCTCTCCAGACTGACCAGTAATCAGATCCTGACAGGTTTGGGCTTTGAACCCTCGCTCAGTAGTTCTCACCCTGGATCACACTCCTGGTGGGCTCCAACATCCTCCTCACTCAACAGCTCCACCTTTTCAAAGCTGCTCTCTTAATTGACTTTGAGCCTTCAGCTCATTAATGTCGCCCGCAGACCTCCATCCATCAAGGCGGAGGGTCCGTTTAAAGCCAGCAGGGCGCCTGCCAGTGTTCAACCGCCCTCCAGTGATCACACCTCCGAACGGCTCCCAGCTCCCAGCCGCTCTCCGAGTCCCTCGCCGATTTGATGCCACGTCACAAACAAGCAGAGCTTTAACTTGATAGCTGTGGCAGTAATGTGGTCGATCAGCTCAGCTGACAAAAACACCCTTACATCACTTCAACTCCCCAAACCTTCAGCGCGCTCCGCCCAGCTCTGCAGGCCCATTATGTCACTGAAACACTCGCATTGTTCAGCTGAGGCCTGAGCAGAAACAAGACTTTGTGATTAGCTCTGCTCGTCCAAGGGAGTTGACATTTATCTGTCAGACACGAGCCAGGAACTGAGAACGCATGACGCCGCCGCCGTGGCTGTTGTTCAGTCGCAGCCCGGTGACACATTCTGGCACTTCCTCTGCAGTGAGCAGCGTCCAGACAACCCGTCCAAGTATGAATAGTTCAGTGAAGACTCTGAGATGTATGCAGTCACACGGCGGCGGTGCACACGTCTGAAACCAGCGGCAGGAACAGCTTTAAAGTCCCTGCTGGATGGAGACAAAGTCCCAGGCCGCTGCTGGACATGTGCTGCTCACCCCCCCCTCCAGAGTCTCCCCCTAGACCTAAAGGGGCCCTAATGACTCCGAGCAAACAGCGTGTGACGGCGGACAAATTACTGGGACACTTCCTGCTTCTCTCTCCTCGCTCGTCCTCAGGTGAGACTTGAAAGGTCTCGTGGGGGGGGGGGGGGGGTTGGCAGCGGCTCGCCGCGCTCACCCTCCTCTGGCTCCGCCCCCCTCTGGCTCCTTTCTCCGTCACCCTCCGCTGTGTCAAGGTGTCACGACCCCGTTACGACCTGGACCCACGTTAGCTATTAGACCTCCACAGATCAGCTGTGTGTGTGTGTGTGTGTGTGTGTGTGTGTGTGTGTGTACTAATGGGGTGAGGCTGACTCTGGGGGAGATGAGAGGAAGAGGGCCGTCCCATTGAGGTCTCACATGCTTGTCGGTCTGTGACTTGTGGTTTGAAAGAGGCTTCTGGGTGGCTCTCTCTGAGCCAGTGGTCACCGTCGGCATCAATCGCTTCACCTTGGGAGCTGAATGGGACACATGCCCCCCCCCCCCCTCCACACCGCACCGCTACCGGCCCCCCCTTCTTCCCCTTAAGTCAATATGTCCGTGTCAGAGATGAAAGTGCAGGGTGGGAGGGACGCCGGGGGGGTCCTGACACTAATGTAGTACATTGGGCTTCACTTACTGATCTGCCAAGTTCTTTTGTCAGGCCTTAAATGGCCGCTGGGCCGCTTTGAAGCGCCGAGCGCTCGCCCGCCCTCCGACGCCTCCTCCTTTTGCTTCAATGAGATATCCTGGCTGACATTCCCACAGTCCCATCGCCGCAGACAGACACGCATAGCTGCATGGCAGCAGAGGTTCAAATTCAAAGGCCTGAAAGGACTGGGACTCATCTGAAGCCGGAGCTGCCGCGAGCTTTATGTCGGTGAAACCGAGGCAGCGAACGGCGAGGAGAACCGGACCGGCAGGCTGCTGCTGCTGCTGCACTCTGCTGCTCTCCATGTAACCGCTCCACCCTGCATGCTGCCCCTCCAGAGCAGCTCTGAGTCCATCTGCTTCAGTCTTCTGTCTGGGTTTATTTCACTGTTTACCAAGCAGCTCTCTCCATGTTAGTCTTCATATGCGACACTTTGCCAGTGAGAAGTGATCCTACAGTATCTGGTTTAATCAGAACATCCACAAGAGGGACAGAAAGTCCAGCGTCATCTCCAGTTACATTGTGTTGGGTTTTGTTTTTAAAACATCCAAGCATCCTGTGTCAGAGCTACACGTGAGGTTTTTAACAAATCAAATCGTTTGTAAATCCGTGGAAAATTCAGCCAATAATTCTACTTTAAGATGGAGGAGAAGCCCTGACCTCCATCCACTTTCCTGCACTGCTGCTCCTCTGACCCCCTCTCCAAGATGGCGGATCGTAGCCACGTCTCTCCACACGCAACCGGGCGTCTATGTGTGTGACGTCTGTGGGTGTACCGTCAGTCAGCTGTTAGCTTAGCTGCTAGCTGCTTTGGGAGATCGCCTCTTCCTCTAACATCATTGAGTGGGACGCCGTCTCACGCTGGACGCCTTGGACAGAGCAGGACGGGCCGCCAGTGAAGGACAGTGTGACTCTGGAGTGAAGGACCCTGCTGACGGCTCTGCTCTGGGCACCGCTGGTGCGTTCAAGTTCCAAAGTAAAAATCACCTTCTTCTTTTCAGATCTGAAGCCTCATTAATTCATGTGAAATTGTTGATAAAAATGCTTCCTTCAGAAATAAGTTATTTAAACAGACTTGATTGATATCAGAAGGAAGATTTCCACATTTCATTTGGTTTAAGCTTTATTTTGAAAATGTAAACTGATTTATTTGATTTGTGCTTTGTATCATTTTACAGTTTTCACACTGTCATGGTGAAATAGTTCAATAAACACTTTGTAAAAGACTTCAGTCGCTCTTTTCACTTCTCGGTTCAGGATTATGAATTAGGGGGCGGCTGTGGTTCAGTGGGGGAGAGCAGACGTCCCACAATCAGGAGGATGTATAGTTCGATTCCTGTCTCTCCCTATCTGCATGCCGAAGTGTCCTTGGGCAAGACACTGAACTGCCGCCTCTACAGGTGTGTGTGTGTGTGTGTGTGTGTGTGTGTGTGTGTGTGTGTGTGTGTGTGTGTGTGTGTGTGTCCAAAGACCAGGGTGAGAGGAAGCACCAGATGAGGGCAACGCGCCAGAGAGGCAGAGCAGAGGAACCTGGACCAGGTCCTCCAGAGGAGACATTCAAAACTTATAAATAAATTCATTCATGTCAAAGAATCCTACTGACTGAGTATCAGTGGAGACTGAATTGGTGATCAAGTGTTGTGCTTTCAGAAAAACATCAGTTCATTGATCGTTGAAATCAAACCGTTCCAGCACTTTATCCAGAAAAACCAGCTGACTATGGAAAGCCTTCTCTGCATCCGGCCTGTTCGGGGATGTGTGCTTCTCCTGATGTGATGCTGTGTTTGCCGACCCTTTATGACCCCAGTCTGATCCTCATTGGCCCAGTTTACATGGGTGTTCTGTCAGTCCGATTGAAAACAACCGTGTTAAACACGCGTGTATACATGGAGGACATACAAAGCGATCCACCATGAATCCTGGTTGACCAGGGCCCTGGGTGACGAGGATTATACAGCGTCTAATCCCCCATTTATTTCGATCCACTGTCAGGCAGCGTTTATATGAGACACGGAGCGGATTGTCGATCGGTGTACACCACCTCGTACAATCGGATCCAAAATACAATCCACTCCGAGTGAAGCGGATCCACTCGGGTGTTTACATGACACATTTACAATCCGATTATACGGGGCCCATGTAAACATGTCTAGTGATTTATGGATCAGAAACTCATTCTGCTGCAGACCAGGGGTGTCAAACATAAGGCCCGAGGGCCAGAACCGGCCCACGGGAAGCTCCAATCTGATCAAACTACCAAGCAAACAGTAAAAATGTCCAGATTTCTTCAGAGCAGCAAAACAGCTCAACACTGAGACCTGAGCTGAGTTATCGGCGATGCCGCCATGACAGTTAGCTAACTGGATGCTATCAAGCTAGCCTCAGAGCCATGCTGTCAGGGGGGGTTTGGAAAAACACCCACAATGCAACAGCTGCAGGAGAAGTTCAGAGGGGGCTTCAGACTCATGAAAGGCCCTCAGAGAGCTTCCTCCATCTAGAAACAGGTTCTCATGCAGGCGGCCTCGTGCACGCCTCCTGCCTCGCTCTGACACTTCCTCTGGTATAACATGGAGCTGAAGAGGCGGCGAGCGACCCCACGCTGCCGCTCCGTCAGTCACTGTCAGAGAAGCCTCCACCAGAGCCCTGACTTCATGAGGAACCGATCTACCTGGATAATTACTGTTTGCTCCATCTTGCTGTGATTTCCCTCCCCGAGGCAGACAAGCATAAATTAGTCATGCTTTAAATGACATTACACATCAGAGGGGATGATTACAGAGTCCTGTGGTTTTCAGGATCAAGGCAACAAGCCTCCCATCACTGCATGAACCCACATCCACTCACTTTATCTCCACATACCGACACTTTGTCATGTCACAAACACTCATTTCTTCGAACAGATGAACACTGATTTCTCCTTTTTAGTTGCTTTTTATTGTGATTTCCAGGCTAAACTCAGCAGGAGGAGGCTGAAAAGACCCCATGTGAAATTATTTATGGAATGATTTGTGAATCTCAATGGGGCAGGAACCCTGTGGATCCAGTTTTAATAACACAATGACTTTTCTTCTTCTCCTCTCTTTCTAAATGCCAACAGAGATGTGGGGTCGCTTTACAGCTGCAGCTCTGGAGCGCTCCTAAACACGTTCACACCTCTCTTTTCATTTAAATGAGGAATAAGTTATAGCACATTATTGAGAAAACGGAGCTGCATGTGAATGGTGTCTGGGGCTGAGAGGCCAATCCACAAATCCGCAGTGCTTAAAAACACACGGGCTGCAGAGAGGGGCACGGTCAGTTGGATGGTTTCTTTTTTATTATCTTGTTTAAACACAAAGCTTTGAAAAGTTATCTTATAAATTAATTACATCTAGTTTTCATTAGGCAAATTTAATCAGGTTACCACATTTGCTCCTTTGTCTGAACTGTAATTGAAGTCCCAAACTGAGGAATGAGGACTTTTCCCGGTTAAAATCTCCTGTCGGAGTCGTGCGCGCGGCGCTTTGCCCACCACAGAAAGGCCCTCTCAGAGCCGATGGTCTCTGCAGGATTACCCTATCAGGTGCAAACCGCTGACATGTTTCCACCCACCAACAACAAAAAAGCCTCTCTGTGCCCAAATGTGCAGCCGCAGACGCAGCAGCCGCGCTGACAGGACAGGCACTGCTGCGCCATCAGCAGCCGGAGCCTCTCCAGGGACCCGACGGCACTTTCTCCAGCCTGCTCTGCCGCTTGGATCGCTCTGCTTTACTACATTTCGCTGCTTGGTTTCGGGTTTTTTTTTTCGGTTTTTTTTTTTTTTTTGGTTGTTTTTTTTTTTTTTTCTCCTCTCCTTTTCCTCCTCCCAGCGCGGGGCTGGTAGAATAAAATGTGCCGTGCAAGGTGTAGAAATCCCGCTCAGGTACGGACCGAGCTGAGGACTCGGACTCTCTGAGAGGACTGGGATTTGTTGGAAAACTCTGCTGTTGAGGCGCAAAACTGAGGATATTTTTTTTGAAGAGGGATCTTTTTTTATTTTATTTTATTTTTTTTAATCAACGACTTAATACTTTCCAACTTTTGGCAGCGACTGGCGGGACGTTGCGTTATTTCGGGGAACAGAGAAGACTGAGTCTTTTGGATAATTTCCCAGCCCAACAAGGAAGCACCCAATGTTGCTCTCCGCAGCTCTGCTGCTGCTCTCCCGACATCTCTCCTCATCCCGGGACTCGATCTCCCACTTACCGCCGGAGCACCGTGCGTAAAAGACGCACAGGGGAGCGAAGGAGAAGGGGCGACCTCCCCAGCCTTTCCTGGGGCTCCGTATCTGTGGAAGCAGGTGTATTTCAGCTGCATTTATGCCAGCCAAGATGTCTTCGCTGCCCTCGAGGTTCATATACCTGTAAGTCTTTCACATCGACACAGAAAATCATTGCATTCTTGCCAATAGAAGTCGCCAAAAGCTTCATATTTGTGCATTGCTGTCATCCAGGTAGGCTGCGTTTGATTGACTCCCTCCTCCTTTCTGTCTCCCTCTCTCCACTTAGGTGTTTACACTTTCTGGTCCTCTACTTCCAGCTCCAGGTACGTTGATTCCCGTGTTTCACTGTGCACGAGCTCCGTGTTAATGCGGTGCCGTGTGATGACTGCGCGTCTCTTTTATTCCCGCTGTTTTACTATTTCATGCGTCCAGCTGGCGAGTTTGGGAGATTTACTGTGAAGTTAAAATGTAATCCTCAAATGGATGAAGTAATACGATTAAAATAATGCGGAAATGTCAAAATAAAAGAGAAAAGAACCCAAATCTCAATCTAAAGAAGACTGGGGCAGTGAGAAAACTAACAATCAGCTTCAAAAGGCTGAATAAATCTGTTTGGGAATCAAGTAGCAGTCGCAGTGTGTTTTACAGCGGAGTGTGTAATAAGTGTGTGGATCCCGGGGTGAAAGCTTTTTCCTTTGGCACTTCTTTTATTAGTCGCGTCTGACTTTGAACCGTAATGGTTTGCAGACCGTCCGCTCGGCTAATTGACTGCGCGCTCGGGTCTGGATAACGCCGGGAACGCACTGGACGCGGAAGCGTAGCGGAGGCGCCGCGCGCGCCGCGCGCGTCTCCGCGCCGGCGCTTGGCTGTTCGCACTGGAGGCGTATCTGCTGGCTGCGCTCTCCGCGCTGGTCACACATCGGCTGCACTCGGCTCGCTCCGTCTGCTCTCGGTTTTCACGTTTGTTCCCTGTTCCCTCTGTCTCGCTCTGCCAGTATGGATGTGTGTTTTGGTGACCTGTGGAGAGACTTTTTCTCCTCCTGTCCTCTTTTTTTCTGCATCACGTGAATGTCTGTCGCTGTGTGTGTGTGTGTGTGTGTGTGTGTGTGTGTGTGTGTGTGTGTGTGTGTGTGTGTGTGTGTGTGTGTGTGTGTGTGTGGGTGCGTACATGCGTATGTCTGTTTGTGTGTCCATCTCTCTTGTGATTAGACCCAAGTGACAAATTATAGACGGACGAGCAACACCGCCCGTAACTAATCGTTATTTAATTTGTTATATTTTGAAAATTGACCGGATTCTCTTGCCTTTTCTGTTTCCGACTTCCTGTCTGGTCCGATCTGCTTGATCCAGCTTGACACATGGCGCTCCCTGCGCTCGCGGCTCGCGTGAAAAATAGAACGAAGCGGAGCGGGCGCGCTGCAGAGCGCGAGCCGCGGCGCTCCACTGCGCGTTCGGTGCGGCCGGTCAGATAGGTTAACATGGGAGGCGATCAGAAGCGCAGTGCGCGGCGCTACCGCGCGCGGCGCTTCCGCGTCCAGTGCGTTCGGGCCGTAAGACGCAGACGTCGCGCGCTTTCCTCATAAAATCCATCCGAGACCACTCTGACGGATTTAATCCCGGCGTTGCTCGTTCCGTTGGTTCCCATCAGCTCCTCACCGTTAGTGTGAGATGAGACAGAAAAAAAAAAACAAAAAAAAAGGAAAGAGAAAAGGCCTGAACTGAACCGTGTCTCACGCATTTCATCCACATCAATATCATCTAGAAACATATCTATCTATCTATCTATCTATCTATCTATCTATATATATATATATATATATATATATATATATATATATATAGAACACCCTATATCAGTGGATGAGGACTGACCACTAGATTCATTTGAAACAGAATTGTCCCTCAGTTAAAATCTACTTTTTTTTAAATCACATGATAATTAGAACTAAGCACTAAACACACTATTTCATAATAAATTCACATTTATCAGAGATATAAAACTACATGAAATGAGGAAGGAGAACTTTTCTAAATTATTGCTTCAGCAGTGGATATTTATTTTTAATGATCTTAACATTAACATTGATCTTTGACCTTCAGGATGTGAATCATGAAATTTCCATCCATGGAGATTCGCCCTAGTGCTGATGATTTTCTTTATTTTTTTGGTCCCCAGACAATAAGCCCCCAAAAATCAAAATAAAATAAGTGGAGAGAAAGTGAAGCGTCGGTCTTATATAAGTCTGGGAGCTGTGATTATTCCAGCAGAGCTGGCAGGGACAAAGCTCCGGCGGCGGCTGACTGCTCCCACATGTGTGACAGGACGAAGCTGCAGCAACAGGCCGACGGCGAATGTGTCTGCTGGTTATTCAGGAGATGCTTATCGCAGGACAGGCTGCTGTAACGGCCTCGTGTTTGTGGAGCTGCTCTAACATGTCATCCTGTGGTCCAGAGTTTATGAGGACAAACAAAAGAAGCACCCACAGCTTCATCGGCCTGTGTGTGTGTGTGTTCGTGTGTGTGTGTGTGTGTGTGTGTGTGTGTGAAGCAGATATCAAGGTGTATCTCAGATGGATGCTGAGCTTCCTCAGTGCAGAGGAGTGCCAGACTTTTGATGTTTCAAGCGTATCCGTTTTCATGCTGCGTCTTTGAAGAGAGGAGACGGCGTGATAAAAACAGAAAACAAAAAAAGCCGCTGTTGTCGCTGGCTTCTGCCTCAGCCATGTGCTTAGGCTTGCCTCTCGCTTGCCATGAAATGCAACAGTCTCCCCAGCACACCTCCGTGTTTGTTTAGAGATGTGGAGATTTGGATAAATCCCTGGCTGAGGCTCTGAGCTGCTGCTGGCGAGGCGGAGGCTTCGGGCTTCAGGGTGAGCGCCGGACCTGCAGGAGTCTCTCATTATTCCCGATCCGGTCCATTTTTGTGAATTTGCGTTTTAATTTCTCGAGCCGTTGTGACTGGTGCTGCTCCTGTGCAGCCCGCTGGATTCAGTCAGAACAGAAGAATCAAACAGCTGATTTGCTTTTTGTTTTCCAGCCAGTCATGAAAACGAGTTTCTGAAGCAGCGGAACAACAGCACTGTTTTGTTGGTCGTTGTCTTTATTGTCAGCAGTTGTTGTCATTGAAGTTTTGTACTGTTGAGCTCCGGACCTGTTTGGAGCGAAGGAGTCACACCTTGAGAAAATGTTCATGAAATCGGCAGAAGAGTCTGTAGATCAGCACTGGGGGTTCGTATCTGATCTCAGCCCCTGGGTTCTTGCCTGATGCCAGAGGGGATGTTGTGGTGTGTTTCCTCCGTGTCTCAGCGGCTGGATTCTCCAGGATCCACTTGCGATCCGGCGTGACGCCGCAGACAGGTTGGCCTCTCTCGTTTGAAGGGCCCGTCCCGCTCAGGCCCGGATTTCCCATCGTGTTGGCCGCATGTCGTTAATTTGCCGAAGTTTGGAATAACGAGGACTCGGGGTATGTAATGCGTGTATAATTAGCCACCTGAGAACAGCCACATAAAAAGACATTACCGTGCAATTACGGGAGCATCCAGCTGGAAGCGGGATGTTGGCGTGGAGAGAGATTCCACAGCTCCTGAAAGTATAGCTTTCCCTGGCGGCTGCACATGCTCGCACCTCCGAGATGCTGCTCGATTTCCTCTCTTCCCCTTAATGCCAGGTCTGCGGCGGCCCGGCGGTGGGGCTGAAAGCCTGTTTCCACTTTCAGGTGGCTCTTTCTACCTGCTCGCCTGCCGCCTCTCCTAATTTATGGAGCCTGTTCGGCCGCAGGCAGATATTTGTTTGATGATAGAGCAACAGGTCTGGAGGCTTCAGGTGTATAATTGCTGGTGGCTTGAGGAAACGCGGCGGCGGCTTCTCGGCGTTGCCCGGAGCGTCTGGGTTCAGAAGCTTTCACTGCAGGCTCTGCACTTGTTCCCTGTGATTTCTACTTGAACTGTGACTTCATTAACATGTCTTGTAACATAGTTAGCAGCTTGTAAATGCGCTCCTTATAAACGGTGCCAGTTGAAAGCAAAGAGAGAAAACACTAAAATACCACAGCTTCCAGAGCGTTCTCCCAGCTTTCAGACCCCGCAGCACTGTTCCGACGCCGGGCCCATAAAAGCAGCGGCGCACATTACTATCAACACCTGCGACCGTCTCTCCGTCTGTCTTCATCCCGTCTCTCCTCCTCCTCCTCCTCCTTCCTCCAGGAATGTCAGCAGAGCTCTGCTGATTTCAAGTTCTACATCGAGAACCACACGGGGAACCCGGACGACCTGAGCCGGAAGCAGGTCCGCATCTACCAGCTGTACAGCAGAACCACGGGCAAGCACGTCCAGATCCTGGGCAAGAAGATCAACGCCAACGGAGATGATGGGGGCAAGTATGGTATGGGAGAACGCCTGCGCACCTCACGCCACACCCTCAGCTAGCCCAGCCACGTCCTGGAGGGGAGGGGGAGACGTGTGACTGGTCAGCCACAACATTACGACCACTGACATGTGAAGCAACAGCTTGCTGGTGACACTCGTCATCGTGGCGTATTCAGCAGCGGCTGACGTCTCAGAAACAGGAATCACGTCCGTATCAGTCCACAGCGGTCCAGTTCAGTGGTGCCGCCGAGCCCGGCGAGCGTTGGTGTTTGGCGAGCGTTCCACTGAGCACCGTGTCCTGCTTCCTGCTGGTCCTCGGCTCTGAACAGCTGACTCACGGCTCTCGGACTGCCGGTCTGACTGACTGTGTTCGGTCGCAGATGCGCCGAGGCGAAGTTTCCTCACTGCCTGTTAGCGCTTGAGTGGAAGCAGAGCCAGTGTTTTCCCATGAGTCTTTGCCAATTCTCCCCCCGCCTCCCCCTCTCCATCCAGCTGGAGTACCTGGCACCTGTGAACTCCTGCTCGGCGAGATGCTCTTTAATTCACTGCTGCTTCTCCGCAGAAGGGCCACAAACTGCTCTCAGGAAACAAATGGCTCCAAAGCAGAGTCCATACCGGCCGAGGCGGAGCGGGCCGTCTGTCTTCTGAGGCTTAGTGCTACACACCCACTGGCAGCACGGTGTTCCGCGGTGTTCCGCGGTGTTCCGGGGTGTTCCGGGGTGTCTGACGCTGGTGTCCACTGAGGTCACCTCCAAGGCTTTTAAACTGATAAAAGATGCAATCTGGAGCTGAAGCTGGATTTCCCAGTTTTCTGACAGACGGCCTCCCGCTGAGGTCAGCGAATGGCTGCGACCCACATTACTCCCGGAGCGGAGGAACTAGAGCTGCTCTATGAACCCACATTAATCACAGACTAAAAGTCTTGGTTCAGCTCCGGCTGGAGTCGTAGAGATTACTGAAGCGCTACTTTATTTTTAATGTGGGTTCTGTGAACGATGGTTCTGACACCAGAGCAGGACTCGGAATTGCATAGATGGCACTGGGGGAGGGGCTGAGGAGGGGGGTCTTCCAGTGAGAGGGGCCCCATGCTGTGATCTGATGTTCATACCTGTCAGAGGGCAGATACCTTCCCAAACATCTTTCAGTTCATGTGTAAACCAATCCGGCTCCTCCTCCAAGACCCCCGAGAAGTGTCCAGACCAATCCATCCCCTGATGAAGCCCCGCAGGCCGGGAGCGGGGGGGCAGGGGGGGTCGGGCTTTCAGACACTAACAGAAACATCTCAGAACAAGACGGGGGACATTTTTCTCCTTCACCTGTAAAACAGGTTAGCCGCCGCGCTCCGCTGTGCTGTGCTCTGCCCCCCCGGCCGGAGGGGGAAGTGGGGGGGCTCCTCTGCCCCCGAGCCCATCCCGTCCCCTCACGCCATTCTTCCCCTGCTCCCTTGAGTGCCGCTGAATGGGCCTGTGTGTTAAACAAATGGATCATCTTAACTTCTAGATTGAGTGAGCACAGACTAAAGGGAAGCTGAAACCTAACCCCGAGGGCCGCGGGACAGCTCCACTAATGTTTGGCGGATGTGTTCGGCTGGTGAAAGGGCGAGCGGAGACAAAGCTGACCCCACGGGGTGAACATTCAGGAGGAGAGGAGCGCTCTCATCTCCGAGCAGTGCAGAGAAGAACTTCTCACATTAGAGCACGTTGATAACTTTAATAATGATTCTGGTGAACACGCTGGTTTGTTTTGCAGAATTGAGTGGAGTAATTAACGTCTTCGGCCTGTAATCAGTTTTATTGGCTCTGGGTCTGAGGGGATTTTCTTGCTTTGTCATTTGAAGTCGCTCTGATTCATTTCCTTTAATCTCCGCTGAGGTACATTTCTGCTACGACTAATAATACAAGCTGCTTCCTTTGTTGTGGTGTGTGAGTTAAAAAAACACAAAGTGCTGAAGAACCAGTCCGACAGAGACAGTTTCACCAAGACGGAGCCAAACCAAGCTTTCATGGTGGAGGTGGAGCGTAGAGAGGGGCATGGGATTGAACATGGGATCATTCTGAACGTGAGGCAACGCTGCAGCCCATACTCATGACTTTCTTTTCTTTTCTTTTCAGCTCTCCTTGTCGTCGAGACAGAAACCTTCGGGAGTCACATTCGAATAAAAGGGAAAGAGAGCGAATACTACATCTGTATGAACGACAAGGGCAAAATAGTTGGAAGGGTGAGTATGTTTTGGTTTTCATTTGGGGGATATTATTAAAAAACGGGCTGTAAAAGATTTAACAGCCACGTTCTAATATCGATCTAAATGAATATTTTGCATTTAAGCTCTTAATCCTGGCTGGATTGAAGGCAGAGCAGATCTGCTTTCTGCTGGTGTTTTTCTGCAGCCTAACAAAACCCCTTTGATAACTCACAGTCTTTCTTCCATTACGTAACCGGCCTGCTCCTTTGACACTCGATCAGTCAATTACAGACTGCAATCACCACAATGCATTGAGAGACTAATGGTCACTTAGGAGGAATGCCATTGCAATTATATCATTTAGTCACACCAGGTGGCCACAAGCGGCCGCATGTGACCGTGCAGCCCGCCGATATGGAACAGCAGCGAGACGCACGGTGTGATTGTGTTGCATCAATAAGTCATGCTGTCGGCATGGCGGGGCTGCACTCAGTCACACACGTCTTCACCCCCTCATTAGGCTCATTGGGAGCTTTAGTTTCAGGGGCCTCATTTGTTTGAAATGGTGTCCTGACACCTTCCCCCTTATGGATTGTCATCTAAAAAGTAAATACTGTTAGATATGAAATTTTCAACTTGAATTAATTACAGAAAATACTTTTGGCAGTAACTCATAAACAGTTGGACATGATCCACAGATCAATTCATTGTGTGTGTCACACACAAGCATTAATCTGTAAAACTAGAATGGTTCAGATGAAATTTTGAGTGCGGCTGCCACCCAACTCCTCTGTACTGCCACCAAGTCTGAAGAGCAACATCTGTTTCTGTGTCAAAGAGAGAGAGAGAAAGAGAGAGAGAAATATTAACAGAAATGTTTAAAAGTGTCAATAAAATAGAAGAAATGGTTAGAAGGTATCGCAAAAGTAGCAGAAATGGTTGAAAAGTGTCAATAAAGTAGCAGTAATGATTGAAAAAGTATCAAAAAGTTGCAGTGAAGAATAAAAAAATATCAATAAAGTAACAGCAAAGGTTAAAAAGTATCAAGAAAGTAGCAGTTAAGGACAAAAATTGTCTGTAAAATTGCAGCAAAGGTTTAAAAGTATCAATAAAATAGCAACAATGGTTAAAAAGTGTCAGTAAAGTAGTAATAAAGGTTAATAAGTATCACTAAAGCAGCAGAAATGATTAAAGAGAAGCAATAAAGTAGCAACATTTTTTAAAACGTGTGAATAAAAAAGCAGATATGGTTAAAAAGTATCAAAGTAGCAATGAAGGTTAAAAGTCAGTATAAAGTAGCAATGAAAGTATAAAAGTATCGATAAAGTAGCAGGAAATGTTAAAAAGTGTCAAAAAAGTAGCAGAAAATTTTAAAAAGCTTTATGAAATCTTAAAAATGATCAGTAAAGTAGCAGAAACGGTTAAAACTATCAAAGAAGTGGCAGTAAATGTTAAAAATCATCAATGAAATTGTTACAGTAGCAAAAAAGTAACAATAAAGGTTAAAAAGCATCAATAAAATAGTTGTAAAGGCTTAAAAGTATCACTAAAGCAGCATAAATAGTTAAAAGTATTAGAAAAGTTGCATTATTTAAAAAATATCAATAAAGTAGCAATAATGGTTACAAAGTATCAATAAAGTAGAATTTAAGGTTGAAAATTGTCAATGAAGTAGTAGTAATGTTTAAAAAATATCAACAAAGTAGCAGTAAAAAGTAAGAACAATCAATAAAGTAACAATAAAGGTTAAAAGGTGTCAATAAAATAGCTGTCATGTGTAAAACAGAAGGACAGTCCCAGGAACAGTCCAGGTGTGTGTGTTGTCATGGAGACAACCTGACACAGTCCTGTCAGAAATCTTTTGGAAGCGATCACTTTATTCCTGTCTGAAGGATTCTGTCTTTTCCCATCATTCCTCCTCTGCTTGAATCTAACGTGGAAACAGAAAAGCATCCCGATGAGAGCGTGTCATTATTACAGAGCGGCAGATCAGGTTTTCCACTGCGTAACATTGACTGCATGTTCTCCGTCACCATCAACCTTTAATTCTCTCCAAAGAAAGTGCTGAAAACACATGAAGCGTTTTAATCACACATCCAGTCATAAATATCCAACTGCTGTTATTTGACTGATAAAGTAGTTTCCTCTGTCGCCCCAGCACTGTTCTCCAACTTCTCCAACATTTCACACACAGTCTGTTCTGCAGCAGCTCAGTGTGACGGGTGGGAATCTGAGTTCAGGGGTTCATGACCCCGTTCAGGGTCTGTGACCCTGTGTGACCCCCAGCTGCAGGTTTGTCCTGAAGCGGTCCTGACAGGTGAAATACCTGCTGAAGGCTCCTCTGGGTGACAGACTGAGATACAGAATGGAGCCTCAGGTGTCTGGTCTGGAAATGGGGCCTCGTGTGACACAGTCAAGGAATAATCTATAACCAATAATCGCTCTTCGTCAGTTCTTCTCAGAACTTGTTGTTTTTTTCTCATAATGAGGGAATGAGGAGCTGATTGATAAGGCCCAGTTGAGGACGGGTCCAGGACGGTGTGTTCATGACCCGTGTCTCTGTTTCCCGGCAGACCGACGGGAAGAAGCAGGAGTGCGTCTTCGTGGAGGAATTCCTGGAGAACAACTACACGGCGCTGGTGTCGGCCAAGTACAAAGGGTGGTACCTGGGCTTCAACCGGAAGGGCCGGCCCAAGAAAGGGTCCCGGACCAGCCAGAAGCAGCAGGAGGTCCACTTCATGAAGCGGCAGCCGCAGGGCCGGGTCAACCCGCTGGAGGAGTTCCGGTACACCACCGTGACTAAGAGGACACGAAGGGCCCGGCGGTTAAAAGCCAGCTCCAGGAGGAACTGATGGAACGGGACCGCCGGGCCGGGCTGGGGACCTGACATCGGGACTACTGGTCCGGAGACCGGACAGCCTGGCTGGGACCGCACCGGGCAGGGGAACGGGACCACCGGGCCGGGACACCACCGGACCAGGGTCTGCATCGGGCCGGGACCACCGCTGGGTTGGGACTGCACTGGACCGGGAACAGAACCACATGGACTGGGCCAGAACCAGAAAGAAGCAGAAAGAATGTGGTCAAAGACTCATAGAAAGGAAGACTGACAGAACATGAACAGAGTTTTATTTTTGTACGTGGACGAGCCGGCGCCTCCTGCCCGGATGGTTCCGGGTCGGCGTGGTTCCGCCGGGCCCGTGCTGTTATTTATACTGGATGGAGGGACGCCGCTCTCCTCTCTGACGGAGGGGGCTGCAGCAGGAGCTGACGCAATGTTATAAAAATCAGCCAACTAGAGATTTATTGGAATACCTGTGGGTTTGTGTTTGTGTTGCCCCTGACGATGCGGATCCCATACTTTCCACTGGAATTAGACGCCATGGAGATGAACCGGAGAGGTGGCGGCCGCAGGTGACGCTCCGGCCGCCGCCGCCGCCGCTCGGATAGCTGCGTAGCTCTGAGTGCAATACTGAACAGGTCTTCCTCTTTCCTGCCGCTGTTTCCACACGTCTCCCCGCCTCGGCCTCTCCTGGCTGCAGGAATGTGCTGAACCCTCCGAGGACTGTGGGATTTCCATCAAGCCTGTGATTCAGCTCCGATACGACAAGCTTTGACTAGTCGGGCGCTCGCCGCGGCTTAATGGCTAAAATAAACAATGCACACACACATCCAGCAGCTGATGGGATTCTTAATCCCGGTCGTCTTCCAGCTTCGTCTGAATCCCCGCTCCTGGCCTCGGACTCTCGCGGTTCAGGTCCGGTCCACCGCCGGACGCCTTGATTGTCGCTCGTGTTGAGAGCTGATGCCTGTTCTTCTACCTCCTGCTTCGGTTTCCTCCTCCTCCTCCTCCTGCAGCCGCCTTCGGGCCGTCCGAGCTCTGAAAGCAGCTCTCCGGACTGTCAAGGCTCCGGCTCTCGCTCTGGACTCCACACGAACCACGACAGCTGAGCGACTCGTCCGGGATTCAGGGATCATTTTCCGCCCGTTTCTGTCTGAATCCGAGAAGGAAAAAGCTGTTTCTTCCCTCTCCTGCCTTCAGCAGTCTGCCGGCAGGTTTTTGTACCAGTTGCTACTAACAACATGACACATTTATGACTTCTTTTTTTTTTTTTTAAACAAATGTAAGCAAAAAATAATTTTATGACTATTATTAAGATATTTATTGCCTCTCGTTGTAAATAAAATGTGATGAGTTTTATTTGGCCTCTGTTAATAAAATGAGGACTATATTTTAAAGAAAATGACTAATTCCATGTCTTTATTGGCTGCGGACGGAGGAGCTGCTGGGTTTACGAGCGCAGTGGAAATCAAAGGGCTGCAGGTAGCATCGGGTGGACACAGTACATTCCCTTCCCTTGCATACTGCCAAAGTATGCATTTTTATATACAAACCCGAAGTGTGAGCGCTGTTTTGAGGTTGCAACACATCTGAAGACTTTTTATTTGCTGCGAAGGGCAACCAGAGTTCACCGAGGTGCTGCTTCTTCACGGCTTTGATAGAATTACGTCATGATGGAGTCTTTCTGTCAGAATAAAACATCTGTTCGCTCTGGTCCATGCCATTGGTGGATTTTATTTGTTCAATCATCGCGGCAGTAAATCAAACACACGAAAATAATCTATTATTAGACTGAGCCATTAAAATACCGTTGACTTCATTTTGAAAGCCTTCGCTCTGATATTTTTCGTGCGGCCTTTAAAGAGCCGACAGGAATGTGGAGTAGCATGTCTTATAATGCTGTGTTCAGGAATGGTGTTTACAGTAACCGTCAGGCTGAAAGATGGCGGCTTTGGGGGAGAAAAAATACTTTTGTTTAAATTCCTGGCAGGGCTATCACCTCCCTCCGTCCCTCCCTCCCTCCCGGCAGCCCCATTCACCCCCGCCGGGTCGCTCCCGGCCCGGCGGGGGGATTGCGAACGTCTGGCCGAGCTTTTAAAGGTGGAAGCGCGGCGCTTGATGTGTGACCCTGCGCTTCGCCATTAGCATAATGGATCTTCAGCGAGCGCGCTGAGAGATATCTGAAGGGATGTTTCATGTCTCTTTGTCACGGCGACTTGCGTTAAAGGACGTCTCCAGCACGAGCGGCAGAGTTTTAAATAAAAGCTGTGCAGAAGACTCGGTGATGGACGGGAGCGAAAAGCAGCCTCGATAAGGAATTTAATCAATGCAGCTTTCTAAACCCTCCAGATTCTACTCATGTGAGCGAGAAGCTTCTCTTTCTTCCTTCTTCTTTTTTTTTTTTTTCATCCACATACTTCAAACTTAGCCAAGCACAGCCAAACTGCATCTGGGTATATTGACATTTAAACGAGCGCCGATGGTTTCCAACATGTCGGCCGGGTCGCAATAAGGGGACGGCATTTTTGCATAAGCCTCCCGCCAGGCTTTTCTCTGACTCAACCTTTGATCATTGGAGGCGAGATGGTCTTGGAACTGGACCAATAACTTCAAAATGAAACATAGAAGTCCTGTTGCAAAGACCAGCCTCCGTTTCAAAAGAGGTGGAATCTTTAAATGCCGTCCTGCTTGCCAAGTAGTTTATATTCTATTATTAGAAAATCTCAGCACAATGGGGTACAGTATGACCAGAACGCAGCGTCAAAGCAGACTGAAACTTTGTGGTTCTGAATAAATTATACAGATTTTAGTGGAACCAAAAGTGGTCGAGTCGCCTTGAGATCAGCAACCACACACTTAACAATCAGCCCTGTCAACAGAAAGTTGTTGTGTTTCTGACATGAAAGGAGGCGTGTTTCTCTGAATATCACCCAAACTGTCTCTCAAGGTCAGTGAAAAACACAAAGACCAAAGCCAAACCAAACAGGGCTGAAGTCAGAATATAGGGAGAAGCCATTAGACGCATTTTCGTGTCATTTACCGTCAAAACAGAGACTGGCCCCGAACGCCAACCACAGCCGACCGGCCGCCGTCTGCGACCGTCAGGCCAGACGCAGCCAGAGGATTCCATCTAGACATGGCTCAGCCGTGTTTTCACAGGATTACAGACTACTGACTGCAGACGACGTCTGTGTTCAGCTCGAAACGACACCACACACACACACACACACACACACACACACACACACACACACACACGGAGAATCTCTTCAGACAGAGGAACCAGAGACGTCTGATGAAGGATGAGCAAATGCAGAGCTTCTGCCTGCAAATTGAAGGTAATAATCACCAAGGACAGATTTACTGATCCTCCCAGAGTTCCACAAAAACACCTTTTAAACCATATTCTTAAAAAAATATTTTCAATAAATAAATTTTTAAAAAAAAGCACAGTAGCCTGTGATGCAGTTTATATGAGACCAAAAGACTGTGGACCTCCTTTGGAGCTTTTTCCTTTTTCATTTTTCACACATTCCTTTTGAAAACATCAGAGCAGACGAAGCTTCTGAACCACTGGATTACTTCTTTTACGTCACTTCAGCTAAAACGGAACCATCCAGTCTGGGTCTGTCAGTCTGCTCTACCCAGAAGACTATCAGACCCTGAGTCTCTGTAGACCTCCAGACCGCTATAAGACCCCGGTTCTCTTCAGACCTCCAGACTCAGACCTCCATATTGTTTTCCTCAGCAGGGGGTGGAGCTGCAGAGCGTCCGGATGAAGAGCTCTGTTGGGACCCTGCTCCCTGTGTTTTCACCTCTGGTTACCTACCAGCTCTCAGCTGAACGAGCAGCCGTGCAGGTGAAGCTCAGGACTTGTTGGACAGCCAGTGTTCAGTCCGTCTCTCCCTCACTGCAGTCTGTCGCCTCAAGTTCACAAGTTCTGTTACAGACCTCTTGTTGTAACTTCATACCCCTCCTGCCCCTCCTGCCCCTCCCACCCTCCTCCTGCCCCTCCTGGTCCCCTCTGGGCCTCCTCCTGCCCTTCTCTTGCCCCTTCTGCCCCTCCTGCCCTCCTCCTGCCCTCCTCCTGCCCCTCCAGGCACCCCAGGGCAGTGAGTGAGGGACAGCTCCACGGATCATGTGAGCAACTGAGAGCAGATCTGAATTATTATTTTACTTGTATTATTTTAGGGCACACACACTTTCATGTACACACTAAATTAAAATTAAAAAAACAAAAAAACTTTGACGAAAGGCCCCTGGTGGCATCGAGGGCTAAAGGGGCAGGTGCTCCACCCCCGCCGCCCCCTCCCTCTGCACCGGCATGATACTTAAAAAGAGACAGAAACTGAGAAAAAGCTTGTGAAGAGAAGACAGGAGGGAGTGACGGAGGCGGTTCAGAGGGCTGATGGGTAAACAAAGACTCGGACTTTAACCCTTCAGCTCTCAGAGCCCAGTCACACGTCTGCTGCTGCCACTTCCTGTCACACCGTTTATCGATCAGTATCAGGAAGAAGAGCAGCAGTCATTCCTAGAAGCTGTTTTCAAACCATCGTCTCGTCTCTGTGGTCCAGTGGAATCGCCGTGCTGAGACTTTCACACCTGGTTTTTCCCAGATCAAATGAAGCGATCTGTTCGTACTCATGTAGAATCACACACTGGATGAAACCGCAGCATTAAAGTGAGGGTTTGGTGTGTGAACTGAGTTGCAGATTCATGGAGAACACAGAACATCACAGCAGAACAGCAACACAGGGGGCTGCGTCTGTTGGAGACTGATGTCTCCACACTTCAGCCCAGAGCTCCGAGACCACGCCGCCTCTTCTCCCCAGGTGGAAATCACTCCACCCTGATCACATGAAGCTCCATGAGCTCCTGGAACACTCTGACATGAACCACTTCACACAGTGGGACTGATAGTATTGACTCATCTGAGGGGACAAATCTGTGGGATGCAACCAGTCAGATTATAATCCTCCGATCTATTTATATAAAAAGCAACAACAACAACAACAACAACAACAACAACAACAACAACAACAGCTTGTGGGGTCCTGATATTTGATTGCTGTGAAAAGGCGTCATAACTTAAAAATTTGGCCTTGATAGAATCAAGCAGCTTGTGCCCATTGGTGGGAAAGTGCTGATTAATTGTGTCGTAGCCCTGTGAGAAAGTACGCCCAGCTCAAAGCACTAATTATGGGCCCTGCCTGGCCGAGAGAAAAGGGGGCAAAACTCTCAACAAAGGCTCATCTCATATCTCAAGACAATGAGGAGCCCAAAGAATAGGCCAAAGGAGAAGTTAATGAGCTGTGTCACCTGGCATCTGTTAGTGCAGGACGGGGACGGACTGCTGTGTGTCTCTGAGTCTGTGGACATGTGAAACAGAGACATGTCTACATGGGGCTGTCTTCATCTCTCTGGCTTCCTTTTGTTCCTCTAACATTATCTAATAGATCGGAAAATACAGCGTTTAGGAGACACAACTCCAACGTGTCAGAGGACACAACAACTTGTTTTCATGGCCGCTCACGGCAACCCTAACCCTCTCACCCTAACTGGGGGTTAGGGTTAGGGTTGACCAGGACTCAGGATAGCTGGCTTCATACTGAAACGACATGTGGAGTCAAAGTGGGGATTTCCTTCTTCCTCTGTTTTGTTGTTACTGGTCAGTCGAGTCTTGAATCAAAGCCAGTCGAGTGTTTTTTACGTGCATCAGTAAATATGTCTGCCTGTTTAAAATACATATAAAAAAGTGACAGAAGCTGGTGGGTTACAGCTGTAAACTGTAATAACTAAGAATAGAGTTCATCGACTGAAACGCTACAGGAATGGATGAACCTGAAATATGAGTTCAGTTTAGGCTTGAAGGCTGAATAAAATGTGTGATCAGCGTGTCTTTAAAACTTTTTCAGAGAAACATTTATCTATAAATGGTAGAAATGGTAAATGGTAAAGAGCCACAAACACACACGACAAGTTCATCAGGTATCCACGTTAAAAAAAATCATTAAATTCTTCATTTACATCAATAAAAATAGAAAATACACCTACTTATATATGAAAAAAGGTATCTACTAAAGCTAAACAACAGAGGAGGAGCAAAGGACAAAGATTAAATATTTCAAATTGTTTTATTAATTTTAAAAAATCAAACAATACTCAGCATGAAAAAAATAATAAAATTTGAAGATGGAAGGAGAAAAAATAAATCCACCATTGAAATACAGCTCACAGATACTTAGGGAATAGCTGACATCTATTTAAGTGATTCTGAATCAGGTTTGTTTCATTGATGAGAGAACAGCTCGGCAGGTGATTGGTGAAGACATCAGGAGAAAAACCGAAATGAATCCTGATATTTTGGTTCAGTCTTCAGCTCTTTTCTTCATAAACATGAAGGAATGTGTGGTGGGAGTGTGTTGTGTGAGTTAAGATGCTTCTGTTTTAAAGAGTGAACCCGTCCAGGAAGCTAAACGTTGCTGTTGGGAGTGTCTCCTGTCTGCTGTTATATGAAATGATGGTGATAGAATTCACTGTGTGAAGGTCGTCTCATTTAGTAGAATCAATCAAAATGAGTTGAGAACAAGGTGAGAGAATCCAGGAGGAGACAGGAGGAACTGGACGTTTCACCTGAGGCCGACTCGCAGCTCCTCTACTGCCGATCGGACATTATGCTGTCTGAGCCTCGCCACGGCGGCCGCTCTCCTCAGCTAATGATGTCAAGTGATTCGCTCCAACAACATCCCCTTGAAAACAGAATGAAAGAGGAGGGGGAGGAGGGGTGGGGGCTCCGGGGGTCCAGGACGGGGACAGACTTTACACCTTGAACAGGTGAAGAAGAAGAAGACGGTGAGGATGAAACCCAACGCGATGAAGCTGAGGAACCCCAGCGGCTGCTTCCTGTGCCAGATCTTACCCCTCGCCACTATCATATCACTGTACACAGAGAAAAGGGCTCACTTTTTATTTACGCCGTCTTTATTGCCAGAATATTGCTTTTAATTGCTGTCCTGGATTTCCCGCTGTGGTATAGGACGAGTCTGAGACGATTACTCAAAGTAATGGAGCATAATGATGTCTCGGAGCGGCCCCTGAAGCTCAGGTCAGGGGTTGGACAATGTGAACATTCAGCTACTTAGCTTCCTTTGCAACTTTGTGACAAAATCTGTTTGCCCAACACCAATTAAGATGCCTCTCCGTGCGCTCTGGTCAATGGGTTTGACGGAGGGGGTCGTCCAACGAGTTGACATGTCCCTGAGCACGAACAAGCTGGCCTGTGTCCTCGCTTCAATAATTGGTGTCCCTTGCAACGTGCCGCTTCCCAGGGCTGTCCTTTGTGTCCCCATGGCAGTCCTAAATGAGGGGAGTCAGGGCTTTAATGGGACTCCTGTTAGTTTTAAACAAACACAGGGCGACCCCCTACTGTTCAGCATGTTGCATAGAACAGCTGGGAGTCCACGGGGCTCTCACTCGGCAGTCTGCAACCCCCACGGGGGCCCGAGGGCCCGCTGCCCGCTCACCATTGTGCATCCGATGACGTCCTCTCAGGAGCTTGACAGTGATTCTGTGTTCACACTGCGAGCAGCCTCGTTGCTGTTCTACTTTTCAGTGGCCTGATTGCAAGGTGTGGTGCCAGCGGAGTCACACGGAGAGGCGGGACATCCCGCAGGTCTGGTCTCTGATTGGCAACGGTCACAAAATGTTCGCCGTCGGGGAAGGATGAGGGACCGCTGTGCTCTTCATCTGCAACGATGGAGTGAATTCTGACAACACGTCCATCCATTTGTCTTCTCCGGCAGCGGTAACTGAGTTATGGTCCCAAGAAGCTTCAGCCAATCCCAACTGACTATGGAAAATGTAGAGTAGATAGTTTAAGTAGGTTAGGGAAGGATAGGTTAGGTTAGGTTAGATTAGTTAAGGTAGGTCAGGTTAGATTAAGTTAGGTTAGGCTAGGGAAGAGTAGGTTATGTTAGGTTATGTTCAGTTAGATTAGGTAGATTAGGTTAGGCAAGGCTAATTAGATTAGTGTAAATAAAGTTTAGTTAGATTAAGTTAGGATAAATTATTTTATGTGGGTTATGTAGGTTATTTTATGTAGATTCAGTTAGATCAGGTAGATTGTTAGGTTAGATTTGGTTAGGTCAGATTAGGTCAGGTTAGTTTAGGTTAGGTTAGATTACAATATCTGAGCTAGGTTAGGTTGGATTAGATTAGGGTAGGATAGGTTAAGTTCGGTTAAGTTTGGTTAGAATAGTTTATATAGGTCAGGTTAGGTCAGATTAAATTAGGTTATGTAGGTTAGGTTAGGTCAGATTAGGGTACAGTAGGTTATGTTAGGTTTGGTTAAGTTAGATTAGGTAGATTGGTTTAGGCTGGGTTAGATTGGTTTTAGAAAGTTAGGTTAGGTTAGGCTAGGTTGGGCTGGAGCAATTTAAGTTGGATTAGATTAGTTACGTTACGTTACGTTTTGGTAGGTTAGGTTAGGGTTGTGGAGAGTACAGTATTGTCAGGCAGTTAGGGGAAGGTCAGAAAGATTTCCAGACCATCACAGAACACATAATCCTGCATAAAGTCATGAGAATCAACATTTGAGGTTCACCAGGCTTTCTGTCCTGTGGATCTCTTACTTGTAGACGGAACTTGTATCTGAAGAAAAACACACACAGGCTTCGTTTTCTCCTGGCATTACTGTTTCCACCTGTCTCTACTGCATACTGGGCTAGCCAATCCAGACTGGGATCCAGTAATACCTTGATGTGACTTTGCTCACCACACCGGCCCACAGTGGAGCAGCTCTGCCCAAACTTGGGCGCCGCCCGCTGGTGTTTGTCCTCTGGGTCCTGGGCTCTGTGGCTGCCGGGGGTCAGGGCCGGAGCCTTCCTCTGGCCCTTCCGGACCGGTGCTTTTACGTCTGCCTCGGGGGTGGGGGTGGCTGGGATCTGGGTCCTGGGATTGCTGCCAGTTGTCTGAGCCCTGAGGACCTTTCTGGCCTGCTTCTGATCATTGCAGAGGTCAGAGATCATATTTTCATGAACACTGTCACATTTGCGGGGTCACGCTGTTCTTTAATCACTCTTCATATTCAGCATGTGGACTCGGTCACCTTGTTGTCTTGTGGTGGGTTAGACCAATGGATGTCTGGATTAGGTCTCTCCTGATGCCCTGGTTTGCAGTTTGATACGTGGATTCTAGGTTTGCACGTCCCAGATAACTTTCAGCTATGTTCTCTAACCAAAGTCCGTAGGATGTTCTCTGTTCTCTCTCTGTTCAGGTGTAGTAGCCACTCGTCTGGACTGTTGATACCAACTGAAGGATCGTTGTATCTTTGCTCTCTCTTCCTTTCCTTCACTCTTGCTTGTTTCTTTCACTCACTGTCTCTCTTCCGAGACGGACCCTGACAGGTCTCTGATCCAGTGCAGGCACATCAACCCACAGATTCTCACCGACAGTCAGCTCAGACCAACAGACCCAAAGATTCTGCATATTTTTTTCACTGTGGGAGGAGACCAGAGTATGCACAGGGAGAACATGTAAACTCAACACAGAAAGGCCCTGAAGCAACAGTGTTGAAGCAGTGGTGGAGTAACGTGAGTCAGGGTGTTAATGGTTAACTTCACCTTGGTCAAGTTCATGCTCCAGCAGTCCACCTGCCTGCTTTGAAATTCCACCAAGCCTGAGGGACCGGTACCGGTTGGTACCGGCACCGGCAACAGAACCGGCACTGGCACTGGCAAAAGCACCGGCAACGACACCAACACCAACACCTGCATTGGTATCGGCAACAGCTACAAAAAAACAGCAACGACACCGGCAACGACACCGACACCGGCAACAGCACGAGCAACTGAACTGGCAACAGCAGTGGCAACGGCAAGATCACTGGCAATGGCACTGGCAACTGAACTGGCAACAGCAACTGTATTGGCAATGGCACCGGCTACCATCCACTGTGAAACAGCCCAGAGCAGACGGATTTCAAATGCAGCCGATTACTAAGAAAAGCAAAGAGCAGGCTTCCTTGTTCCCGTCAGTGCATCGGTGCTGCTGTCTGTGGCTGTGGTGGATTGATAATGTACTGCATGTCATTATGGGTTTTTTTTAGTCTTTTTTATTAACAAAGGTTTAAGAAAAAGTCCCTCATGGAGCAGGTGAGGTTCATTCGAAGGTGACGTGCACGGCGCTAATTAATGATTCTTCTCAGCTTCTCAGATTTCAACATTCGAGCTGCTTGTTTGCTGGGAAAGGAACATCGTGGCTCTCCGTCTGAATCTCATTGAGGAAGCGGGGAGGATTTGTCAATGGGCCTCTTGAGTGCTCTGTTGATGTTGTGTGGCTAATGTGTTTGCGCTGGCTGTGATCGAGGGGATTAGCTCCTTTGTGGTGGTCTGCTGGGACCAAAGACTACTGGACTTTGAAAGCAGACTGACTCACTGGATAACCAAAGCCTGTGAAAAACCTGTTCTCTGAGCAGCTAGTTGACTGGATGACCCCTGTCAGAGCACACACACACACACACACACACACACACACACACACACACAGGAGGTGGAGGTGGTCCTCAGAGAGGCGATTCATTCCCTCCTTTGAGTCACGACTCTGACACCGTCTCTTAAAAATATAACAGTGAATGAATGAATAAATTAAAAAATACATCCATAAACAGAGAAACTCTTTCAACTGAACTGTAACTATTTTATTCATGGATCAGTTATCTTGAAGAACTGAATTCATAAAAATTGTTTTAAGCTTTGCAGATTAAATTACAGACAAAAGCAAACAAAGAAACATGAGTTCACAGAATTTCACCTCTTCTTTTTAACAGCAGCATAATAATGATGTTAAATTCTAGAAAGTACAGCTAACTAAATGAGGTCACATAAAATTAAGATAAATGCTAATCTTCAGTTGGAGTAAAAGCGATGATGATATATCACAGCTGCATGAAGGAATCTGAGGATCTAAATACATTAGAATAATGCGTCACACACGATGGGGTATTGGTTAGCACAGCAAGGGGAGCAGAAGCCGAACCAAAACACCTCCTCATTCACCAACATGACTCCATCACACGGCGCTGCTGTGGCTCGCACTGCAGCCTCACAGCAGGGAGTCTGCATGTTCTTCACGTGCGTCAGACAGCTGGATATTTATAGCAGCAGCTCCTTGAATCCCACCAGCGGCGATACGTAACGATTCGCTCACTCTACAGAATTCAGAGCGAGGGTGAAGGCCGCGATGTCCTGACAGGCTGCGCCGTAAATACTCCAGTGTGTAATCACATCTATCACACACGAGGAAGAGAAACACACCTTGCTCGCCTTGGCAGCGTGTGTGTAACTCCAGATAGCGAGATAAAATAAGGAATGTCAATGTTTATTATTGTAGCAGCTAAATCATCTGAAAGATTGTCTCCTGCTCCTCCGGAGTCTTTGTGCCGTCTTTCTAGCGCTATCGGGGAAATTCCCACACGGCGCTGAAATCATGCAGTGTGTTGTAACGCGACAGGAGCTATTACAGCCATATTTCAGCTGTGAGGCAAAACCACCTGGAAAAGAATGAGAGGAATGTCTGAATCTGAATCCTCATCCAGCAGGACTGGAGCAGCGTCAGCAGGTTTTTCAGCTCAGAAGATCAAAAATATCCACCGTGCATGCTCAATGAAAAATGCAGAGGAAGCAGAGGAAGCAGTGCGCTCCGAGTCAGGATGAGATTCTGCCTTTTCATAAGTTTAAAACGTGGCTGCAGGCTCATAAAACACACAACATTCACCATGTTGATCCCACATATTGGTGAGAATCAAACAAGTTTTCTCTTTATTTAGGCCGCAGGAATCCTTTAGGTGTTTATAAGACTCAGTCTTGATTTTAAAGCTAATTATTCACATCTGTTTGAGCTGCAGATGTGGTCTTTATTGTACAGGCTTTAATTATCATCATTTTAATTTACTTATTGCACTGAAACCACACCAGGATGGAGATAAAAAATCTATTTTACGAGAGATCAAACTGAGGAATAAAAGAACAAAAACATTCAGTTCAGTTACCGCTGATTCATCAACAAGCCGTCAGCTGCTAAATGAAGAATTAACACTCTGACACAGGAAAGAGGAAATATCTCTGTTGTTCAGCTTTTAGTATTTTCAGTTGTGTATATAGTTCAGATTTACTTGGTATTTAAGATCCATTCTCATTAGCTTTACTTGAGTTTTTTCAATTTTATTAAACTAATAAAGATAAATGTAAAGATGTTCATTTCTAACATCCAGTTTTTATTATTGGATCGGCGCTCTGAGAAAAAGCTAAAATCGAATTCCGGTGAAAACTTTCACAGCGTTTTGAGTCCATTGACACGACGACATTCAGAGTCACGACAACCCAACTTTTTTGAAAACAGCAACAACTGAAAAAAAAGCACTGCTCCTGGTCCTGGTCTTAGTCCCGGTCCCAGAGTTCACCGTGACCACAGCCAGAGTTCAGCGTCTGCCTAACGTTCCCCGTGTTTCCAGAATCTTTGTGTTCAGCGATGGAGGACTTCAGCCAGAGCCAGAACATGTCCCGGCTTCAGTCCCTGCGCCAGGCGCTCTTTCACTACAGAGACTTCAGCCAGCAGCAAACTGCTGAGATCTCTGGGTTGATGAGACGCCTCAGCAGCTTAGAGGAGGAGAAGGAGAGACAGGTGAGGCTCTTTCTGTTTAGGATCAAATCTTATGTTAAACCAGAACACCAGCAGCTTATACATCTGTTTTTGTTTTTACAAAACTGATCTTTTCTTTGTTTTTCTGTTACAACGACAGATGAGAGCCATGGAGGCCCAAAACCAGCTGATGGTCTCCCAGCTGGCAGAGAAAGACCGCCAGCTGAAAGAAGCTCTGGCAGCCAGCAGCCAGAAGGACAGGAAGTACTCCCAGATGAAGCTCCTGCAAGAGAAGATGCGGGCCGACAGCAACCTCCACTGGCAGGTCCGCTGGAACATGCTCAAAGAGAAGAACGCTGACAGGGAGGAGGCTCTCACCAAGAAACACCAGCAGCAGGTCGCCCAGCTGGAGGCACAACTGACCACCACGAAGGAGGCTCTGCAGGCCCACAAGAGGGAGGCCAACCAACAGGTCTCTGAGCTGCAGGAGAAAGACCGCCTCCTTCAAGAAGCCCTCAGAGCCAAAGACCAGGGCGAGAGGAAGTACCAGCACCTGAAGGCCGTCAGCCAGAAGATGAGGGCTGACAGTAACAGACACTGGGAGGTACGGTGGGGGGGATGAAGGAGAGGACTGCTGAAAAGGAGGCAGCTCTGATCAGACAGCATGAGGAGCAGGTGGCCCAGCTGAGAGCCCAGAAGGAGGCACTCTCCAGAAAGCTCCAGGCCGCCCAGGACAGCCAGGAGACTGTGGCCGACTGGAAGCACCGCTGGAGGCTTGGAGAGGAGAAGGCAGCAGCAGAGGTGGCTTCTCTCAAAGAGCAGCACCGGCTGGAGAAGCTGGCTCTGACGGAGGCCAACCGCAAGAATCAGGCGCAGCTCATCAAGGTACAGACCCATTTTATTTACAACATTCCATCAACCTCAGCTCTGTTATGTGGTTTGGATATGAACTGGTTCAGAACCATGAGTTCCAGGTGACCGAGAGCCGTTTAGACAGTCCCTCAATGACCATTTTCACTGTTTTCATTTCAGCTTAAACAGAAAAATAATGAGTGGAGGCGCAGAAACAGAGCTCTGGAAGCTGGGCTGCAGGAGGAGGTGTGGCTGAAGGACAGCTTCAAGCAGTAGAGGAGCTGCTGCAGCGAGCCAGAGAGGCAGAGCAGAGGAACCTGGACCAGGTCCTCCAGTGGAGACATTCAACGGAGACATTCAAAACTTATAAATAAATTCATTCATGGCAAAGAATCCTACTGACTGAGTATCAATGGAGACTGAATTGGTGATCAAGTGTTATGCTTTCAGAAAAACATCTGTTCATTGATCGTTGAAGTCAAACCGTTCAAGAACTTTATCCTGAAAAACTGTTCAAATAATGCCCCAACATCTCCATGAGACGCTGCTCGAGGAGCGAGCGCTCCGCCGGCCGGAGTCCCGCCGCTCACAGTCGGGTTTGTTTCTCTCTGAAAGTCGTGTGTTTCCGTGGTGACGGGCTAGCACTGCGACCGATCACATCCTGGATAACGTGAGGGAAGCAGTGCATTGTGGGAATTACTGGCACGGCTGGAAAGCATCAGCCGGCGGTGGAATAATGCTCTGTGTGGTCTGACGAGCACGTTGGACTTCATAAGGGAGGAAAATGGCTCTGAAGGTATGACAGGTATGATAAACCTTTCTCTAAAAGTAGTCCAGTTGGAATGTGCGGCTAAATAAAACACAGACGAACATGTTGCTACAGGTGACAAATAAAATAAACCTGGTCAGAGGTTTGCCAATACCGAGAGCGTGTTTCCAAACAGCTCCGCATGAAGTCATGGTTACTATCACAGCACGAATACCAGCAAAGTCTTCCTCGTCTTCGTCGTCAGCTGCTGTGTGGCGTCGCGCTGAGACTACACAGAGACTCCGACGTCCTCCGTTCTCACAGGATCCCGTCACTCCGGCTTCCTGGAGAGCCGCTCAGCTCAGCGTACGTCAACACAGCGGCGGGAACCTCCTCCATCAGCACACCTTCTGAAAAACACTGGAGGCTGGAGAGGTTCTCCAACCGCTGACCTGAAGAAGAAGACGGAGCTGCACCAACCTGCCACTGTCCTCAGCTGGATTTCAGGTTTTTAGTCATTTGACAGTCGATGGTTTGACTTGAAGATCAATGTGTTGATCGTCTATCATCTTCAAATGTTCAGAAAAGGAAAACTCAAAGTTCTTCTTTGACTCCATCTGAAGGTTTGTCTCTCCAGGTCTTCATCATGCTCTAATCCACAGAAAAAGGTTTGTTAGAACGTCTGAACTAAACTCACATCTGAAGTCGTCTGTGTTTCTGACAGTCTGGACCGTTAAAGGAGGCTGTGAGAAATAAAGAGGCGCGTTCCAGAATGAAAACTTCTCCACGAAAGAGGAATCCTGTCAACTGGTAACAATACGTCTCCTGAGCAGACCAGAGGCGGAGTTCAGGCTGGGTGAGCAGGTAGAGGCAAAACTAACCTCCATATGTAATTGCGTGGTTTGGATGAGTTAGATTGCTCCTCACTGCCAAACAAGAGAAGTTATTCCAACTTTCACAGAGAGACAAAGCGAAGGCTGCAGCTCAGCCGGCGGCTCCGTTTCAAGAAGAATTCCAGTAAAGCACCAAGACGTCACCAGGAGGCCTTGAATCTGAAGCATCCGAATGGAATGCAGCCGGCGCAATGCAGATGTTAATTCCTGTAATTACACCTGCTCATTTCTGTCCTCACATGTCAAAAAGACTTCCGCTGGAGACCGAAGTCTGGAGTCTCCCCGCTTCTGTCCTAGCCCTCCTCTGCTTCACCTTTATTCTAATATCCTCCTGTGTGTGTGTGTGTGTGTGTGTGTGTGTGTGTGTGTGTGTGTGTGTGTGTGTGTGTGTGTGTCATTACTCACATCCGTCATGTGGGTGTTCCTACAGGTGCTCATAAAAGCGAAAGTCATCTTATGGAAATTTGAATGATGAATCATCGCTCACTAAACATCCTGTTAAAGTTCTTCAACGAAGAAGGAACAAATAAAGTCAGAGAAGAAAAATGGAGTCAATAAATAGAAGAACACAGTAAAAATAATTCTAATAATAATATAAAGGGATTCTGGGAGTATTGCGCCCAATCTTGCGCATTTTGTAAATTTTCCATTGATGGATTGTCGTGTCAGTCAGTATGCTGAAACATTGGAGGTATATGAATGGGTCGCTGCTCAGTGACATTATGTTTTTACATAATATATTTATAACATAAGAAATATGCTTTTTTGACATAATATATAGATTAGAATATATATTATGTAAAAACCTAATAGCGCTGAACAGCAACACAAACTCAGTGTAAACAGTGTAAATTGTTCATATAGGTAACGTTCTATTTTTAGAAGGCTCATCGGTCGGGATTACATCCTGCACCACAACCTCGTGTTTGCTCAAAGGCTCTGGGCAGAGCGCCCCCTGATAGCTGCAGAAGGCGTCCCCTCTTAAATGGAAGGCAGTCAGCCTGAGAACCAAACCGTGAGCCCGAGGGCCCGAGTGCCCATGAGCCCGAGAGTCCGTGAGCCTGAGCGAAGGGCACCGATACCCTTCTTTACAGATATGAATCTCTAGAGTGGAGCAAAGGTCACGTAATAAATATGTGGACCTGGACCAGGACTAGGACCAGGACCAGGACCAGAAGAATTTTCAGAAAGTTGTGTTTTCCCTCCTTTCCATGGAGAAGAAGTCAGAGCATTTTCAAAAAGTTGTTTCCAGCCGCTGTTGTCGTGTAAACGGATCCCAACACACTATGAAAGTTTTCCATTTTGCGTGAGCGGGTCCTAAAACACACACTGCCGTCAGAGCCGAGGCCTCACCTGAGCGAGCCGGTGAATCACTGAACGCTGCGCTGCTAATGAACGCACCGTCAAAAAGACAGCAGCAGCTTTAAAGTAAACTGGAGGTTCACGTCAGGGAAAGAGACTGATTGCATGACAGTCAGCCAACCGGTGTTGAACGCCAGGACACACATGAAGAGGTTTGTCTTCACTGCTCCAGCGCTAAACAGAAATCCTGCAACCTGTCCGTGTGGGACTTTCCAGCCCGACTGTAGCTACGCTCATTAATCAGCCCTGAAGAGCCATGTCAAACCACATTCGTCATATTTCTGTGATTCATTGCTCTGAGGGAGGAGGAGAAAAAATCTCCCCTGAAGCTGGGATTTCACCCGCAACAAGCAATTCAAAGGCAATTTGTTGCTTTGTCATGTAAGAGTTGAACAGATAGTGACGGATTAGCTGTCAGAGAATCCCTGTTTGCAGAGTTCACTGCTGTGAAAAAGATCCAGAGTTCAAACTGTTGTCAAGTGCTTTTGATGTATGATTCCCCTATTTACCTCCAGATTATCTGGGATCAAATCACAGCAGCTCTGGGGTCAGATTACAGCAAATCTGGGATCAGATTAAAGCAACAGTTCTTTGGTCAGTTTACAGCAGCTCTGGGATCGGATTACAGCAGCTCTGGAATCAGATTTTTACAGTTCTGGGGTCAGATTACAGCAGCCTGCTTGATCAGATTACAGCCGCACTTGGGATCAGATTGCAGCAGCTCTCTGATCCTATTACAGCAGCTCTGGGATCAGATTAAAGCAGCTCTCTGGAATCTGATTTCAACAGCTCTGGGCTCAGATTACAGCAGCTGTTTGATCAGATTACAGCTGCTGTGGGATCAAATTATAGTAGCTCTGGGATCAGATTACAGCAGCTCAGCTCTGGGATCAGATTTCGGAAGCTCTGGGATCAGATTACAGCAGCTGTGGAATCAGATTACAGTAGTTGTGCCAGCCTCTGGGAGGAGGAAGTGGAAGTGCCACTTGCCATTTGCCACATGTTGTTATTCGGATTTTTGCCACCACAGTCTCGGATTGGCTGACATATTGGACAGTTTTCGGAGCTCAGGAATCTTCAGATTAATTGTCTTCATTGTGTTTGAATGCTGTTAAGATTGTGTTTGAACAATAAATAGTGTGGACAGCCAGTGTGATACAAAGGCAATCTCTGCAGGTTTAAAGTGTTTCAACCTGCTTCATGTTTTTGAGCGAGGGAAGGTTCAGTCTGTGGTATTGGTAAAGGAAACCCGAACCCTCAGGTTTCTTCTTCCTCCCCTCGCTCTGTCTGCTCCTGTCGTTTCCTGTCATTTCCTGTCCCGAGGGTTCCAGTTGTGGTTTGTCTCAGTTCTTTGTCGTCCTGCTGTGTGTTTGTGGCATTGCGCTCGTCCTCATGCTCAGAGAAACCTGCAAGGCGTCTCATTAAAAGTCCTGCCGCCTCAGTCCGAGTCCGTCTGAGCGTGTCTCAGCTTCTGCCGGTCGTCGTACCTTTCTTTTCTACCAGAGAAAATTCTGTTCAGATAGTCATCCGATTTAAAAGACCGAATCTGTTTAAATCATGTTCAGATTCTCTTTCCTGAATCGCCATTCAGCTCCGTCCAGCTCCACACCAAATCGAATCGTCCGTCCTAAGACAGTGGACACGCAGTTTACAGTCCTGACTGGATGGGAAAAAAAAAAATAAAAGTTGGCGAGATGATCTGGAAAGTTGCCAGATTTGGTGAGTCAATCATCCAGTTGGCAACAGTGGTGAGACGGTGAAGCGCTGCAGACTCACAACATCAGCAGGTCTGTTTGGAGTCTGCATGTTCTCCCTGGAGGTATTGCTCAGGCTGCTCTGGTTTCTTCCACTGTCCAAACACAGGCACGGCTGGCTGGTGGCTGGAAATGTCCTGTGATTGTTGGTGTGTGTGTTTCTGACCTGTTCAGTGTGTAAACCTGCCTTAAATCCTGCAACATGGAGGTTTGGTGAAACTGTACAGACTGAAAGACGTTTGCACTGCAGACATCCTTTCATTTGGTTTGGACATTTAATCTAGTTATCTTGCATTTATTGTCCAGACTTTTCATCTGCTTTGATCAGTAATTTCCATTTCCATCTTAACCTCAGCTATCTCCTTCAGTTACTCAAATGAACAACAATCAAAAATTAATCTCATTTGTAAGCTATATTTTCTTTTAACCATTAAACACTGTGGGTAAAAATAACTGAAGTTCCGACCTGACAATTTCTCAGAGGAATGCGTCCCTCAGGATCCGCGGCCTTGACTGTTCAGTGGTCTGACAGAGCACCGCTGAGACCTCGGAGACAAAGCTTCGGGTTCCTCCATCTAATAACTCGTGGACAATTGCCAGATGCAGCTTAAAGAGCGGCTGACGCAATGTTTATACAACATAGGAATATTTCACTTCCCTGTCAGAGCGGCAACTCACCTGCATTTATTCAATCCCCAAAGAATCCGCCGCTCCGGCAGAGGTGGAGAGACAAAGATGGGTCTGTCACCAGCAGCAGGCGAGTCGGCCGAGGCCGCCAAGTCACAGCAAGGGTGAGAGTTAACCAGCAGCTAACCACCTCCAGCCTGACACGACGGTCACAACCAGCAGCCAGCACACAGCACTTTCAGACTTCATTGGTTCAAATATATTAGTCTCTGCTCATCTTCCTTTTTATGCTATTTTATCTTTAATGCTATTTTTGCCTGCAGACAGCCTCTTTATTTTTAAATCCCGGCTGAACAGAGTCACTGCCAGATGCTGTGATCTTCTATTTCGTGGTTTTGCTGCTTTGTTATGTTTGTTCTGTTCCTGTTCTGATGGTTTTAATCGTCCTGTAAAACACTCAGGCCTCATTTAAATGTGCTCTATAAATAAAGTTGATATTGACTTTATCAATCCTGTCTAATCCTCACTCGTTCTGTCCTGTCGTCACTTCATCGACCATCTGAGAAATCCGATATCAGAGGTGCTGTGAGTTTGACTTATTCATTCAAAAGACAAGAAATGTTGGTTTTCTCTGTGATGCCCTGTAGGTGTGAGTTGGTCATGTGATTAAACAGGATGATTCAGGATATTCATGTCTTGGTGATGCCATCCTCTGTAAAATCTAAGATTTTCTTCAGAGCTCAGGATTCATTCAGAACCGAGTTATTTCTCTGGGAAACCAAGCTGATCCCAACATTCAGAAAACAGTCCGGACCTGTCGGCTGAAACTGCTCAAAGTCTTTCCAAGAATGAACAAAAAGTTTTTCCTTCCAGGAAACAGAAGCTCCAGGTTCCACCTGGACACAGCTGTATGTATGTTCAAGGCATTGAAATGGTTCAAAACCTTCTGATTGGTATAAAACCAACAATAAAATGCTGCTTATACAAAGCCGTCACAGTCACTGCAGCCATGTTGAAACGTGAAGGTGTCCTGAGTTTACCCTTCAAATACCAACCCGGAGCTTTGGATCCTGTTCAGCTGAACCCTGAGGCTCTGAGGACTGCTGGACCACTGTCCCAGTCCTGGTCCTGGTTCTTCAGTCCTCCAGTGGTTGGACTGCATGGTGTCTCTCCTGGAAGAGACGTCTCAGTGCAACATTAAAAGAAGACACAGGCAAGGAGACTGCACAAGAGTCTAAAGACGAACGACCTCTGAGTTCTGTCCCAGACTGCCTGTCTTTCCCATCAGTCTTTCCCGCGTCGTTGTACTGTGCTCCATATTTTACATGCTTCGAGTGGCACTTACAAGTGAAAGGTTGACTACAAACAGACTGAACTGATACCACTGCAGCTATTTCACTTGGCCTCGCTCCACTAAAAATATGCAGGAGATCGTCATCACCCTCAACAATAACAGAGCCACTGACAGCAATGATATTTTCACCTGATTTGATTTTCCGTGATCAAACAGAGCCGCATTTTGATGTGCCATTAAATAAGTGTTGGGACTGGTGTGAAAGGACGTAAAGAGAGACACACCAGTCGAATGTCAGGCCGACGTGAAGCCCCAGCGTCGCGGCTTGTTATGGTACACAGTGTACCGCTGGACCTGAGATACTGCAAGTCTTAGCAGGTAGGACAGACACAGGAAGCCAGACGATGAGAGAAGCATTCTAACTACCACTGTGAGCGCCGTGGCTTCCAACAAGTCTGCTCTGCTTGCTCTGCTTCTTCTGTCTACTAAGATCATCGGTGTCGCTTCACAGCATTACCCAGACTAGTCTCAGTACAGGAACTCCAGGTTAAGTTCTGACGGACTGATGAAGCTGTTCTGGCAGGAATCCCGGTTCTGTTACCAGTAAAGCCAGACGGCTCGTGGCTGGGAGATGGGCGGGCGGCGGGCTGATGTGGGGCACGGGTGTACATGGGGTCAGGATGGGTTGAGCATTGCTCAGTCATGTTCTCATGGAGGGCTGTAACAGGCAGACCATGCCAAGTGGAGGCTCAGGCAGTGTGTAATGCCTGGGAGGTGGAGTACCGAGTTCTGCTCAGAATCAAGCCCGCCTTTGTTTAACAAAACATCCACTAATCTGAGACGCTGGAATATTTTCGACACGTATTCTGCAGGACCCGGCCGCCGTCAGGTAAACTTGATGCTCCCTGAATGTTTTGGCAGATTCCAAGGTTACTGAGGTATTTTGACGGAGGGCGGAGCAAAATATTTTGATAAGCAGAATTAATGGCACATTGCTGGGTAGGTGGTGGATGTGTTTGGCAGACGTCACCGTTGAGCCGGACCCAGACTGCATCAGTCCACAGCCATCAGCGGGCCGCCGCTCGCTCCGGCTGCTGAGTGATCAGCAGGCCCGGCGTCTCTCACCTGCCCCGCTGCCGAGTCGGCGAGGCTCCTGTCAATACGCTAACGTGCGATGTTGAAAATCTGGTATGCTGAAATCGTTATTCCACTGTTGCCACGGCAACGTCAAACAGCCTAAACACGAAGAGCACGGGTGAAACTGACAAGACAGGACACCGAAATCCACGTAACACCTCCACAGGTAACCGCCAGGCCGTGTGTGAAGGCAGGTTCACCTGGATCCACACACACACACACACACACACACACACACACACACACACACACACACACACACACACACACACACACACACACACCTACAGGACGTTTACTGTCACCAGCTGAGTTCCAGCTCATGTTTAAGACAGAGAACTCAGAGAAAACCTGCAAACGTGACAAACTCAAGCTGGGAATATTCAGGGAATATGAACAGAGTCACATTTTCTGAAACACTGAAATCAACAGACTAACCGTCTGTTGTCAGTGAATCCCAGACACAGTTTAGACAGTGAAGTAGTCCCCAGCGTAGTGTGTCACCTGCTCATCAAAGAGCGATCAGGATCAATAAAAACTCTCACATCTAGGGAGAATTAACTGGAATAGGTAATAGGTCCAAAGGAAAACACAACGAACCTTTTTAAAATGAACCTGCTACGTCGTCGCACGGCAATTCCCTGATGTTACCTGATCAAACTTGTTCATGGGAATAATTTTCAATTTGGATTAAAAAAAAAGGATTTAAGAAACCTTGACTCATGTGTCGGTCAGCACAGTTTATAAAACCTCAGCTGGTTCAACAGCTCCACACGACCATCTAAAGTCTGATTCATTCAAACCCTCTTCTAAAAATACACACAAAATCAGAAATACTTTGACCCGCAGTAACAAAGACTAACTTCAAAATAGACCACATCATGACCACTAATGGATCGTTCAACAGGTTCAAGTAAACTGACATCCTCCATTGTCTTAGTGGTGGAAGGAAACACAAAGAAACGAGGCTGAGTGTTCTGCTGCTGGCTGAGGCTGTGACAGGACGACCGGTGAGACGAGTCCTCCAGTTCGAACTAACAGGTCACGTTTCCACCTGGCATTAAAATTCGGGGCGGTCTGGACCGCACAGGCTCACATAGGTTTGGTCGGGGGAACAACATCCGTCCTGAATGCTGTCTGGGACGAGGCGGAGCCGGAGAAACATCACACGCAGCGGAGATGGACGGAAATATCTTCATCATTCTTCAATTGCAGCCAATATTCCGAGTGTGAATTTATTAAACAGAGTGATGGAAGCACAGAGGAATTATCGCTCTACGTCAGTCTTAGTCACTGTAAGCCACTGCACATCACTCTGTGCCTTCTCTGTCACACTACGTCAGACTACATCACTCTACGTCAGTCTCTGTCAGTCTACGTCACTTTGTGTCAGTCTACATCAGTCTTCGTCCCTCCCCGCTCTACATATGTTGACTGCAGACAGACAGCAGTAGCATGTCTTGTTGTGATGCTGGTTGAACAAACCTTTCTGATAAAAATAACAAAACGGTCAAGTTTTATAGAAAACCATTGAACAAGAGAGGAGTTTGGCTGCACCATCATCACCGTCAGCAACCAGCAGGTGATGGTTTCACCATCAGAGAGGAGCTTGAGGCTGACCTGAGGATTCCTCACTTCACTAAAGGAAAAAAGCAGCAGTCTGCTGAAGAACAGGAAACAGGAAGGCATTTGTCCAATGTTAGAATACACAGAGAGAGAATAACAGGTAGACGGGAAATGTACTAAATTCCTACTACTGCTGTTCCACTCTCACAGGGGGAGCTGTTAGACCTGTGTGTGGAGCATCAACAAACATTTACAAATGTATAGTCCCTAGAAAATAAAATCTAAATACTTTGATAAAGTAGTCCTGATTCAATGATGTACTGAATGCTTTTAATTAGTCTTGTGTGAACATTAAATAACAGTTAATAATAAAAATAATAATGAAAATATCCATTCCTTTATCGTAGGATGCAGAGAGTGATTTGAAGAACCGATGAGAAAACTTTTAACGTTAAACAGGAGCAGCTACAATCAGTGACGGCACGTTTCATAGTGCATTGATCTCTACAGTCTCTGGTGAATAATAATGACAGAGACTGAAGACGAAGCTACATAGTGATGGATAGCAAGCTAATATTTATTTGTGAGGTTATATTATTCTAAATTCCGTACCCAGCCATGAGGAGCAGTTCACAGTCAGGATGTCATTGTTTTTTTAGTTCACAGTGACCCAGGCTTTAGACATCTCCGTCCTCTTCCCTTGTCTTTCACTGGGCAGCACCTCAGTCTTCACAGCCAACAAGTCTTCAGTGTTGTAATCATGTAATAGTAGTGCTGAACATGATTATCAGTTACACAGCTGTAGCCGTCCACTGCCTCGTAGGACTGCAGGCAGGGTTGCCAGGTCTGAGTCACTGTTTTCAGCCCAAACGCACCGTAAAACCCACCCATCTCAACAAAAACCTGCCCAACCCTCAATCTCTGTAGAAACTCATATTAACACCAAAAAACTCTTATTTTCATAATAAAGAAGATGTCACAAGCGCATGACTGCTCCAAATAAAGAAAGACAAAAGGCAACACATGCACTGCACACACCGTACAATCAGACAAACAGCCAACACAGACTGCCTTCTCTATCTCTGGCCACTGCAAGGAAGAAAAACGATTCCCAACACAATATGAGCAACCAACCACCTCAATCCCACCAAATGCAGTTAAAATAATAACGAATGATGTGGGCCAACTACTAACTAACACATTGCTTCTGAGAAAGGATGTGAAAGGCCTCCATCCATCCATCCCTCTGTCATCCACCCATCCATCCATCAACTGATCCACCCATTCCTCTGTCTCCATCTATCCATCTATCATCCATCTACCCATGACTCCACCCACTAAACCTGTACGTTTTGAAGGGACACTTTTGGAGAAAAAAAGATTTTTATGAACCATTTGACACTTTTTTTTGGTGTGTAATTTTGACCTTCTGAGCCGTTTCTATGAACCCATGTCAAAGTCCATCACTCAACAGAAACACACTATTACAGCACTGTTAAGTGAAGCAGTATTTAATTTAATACTCGATACTATTTAATATCGAATGAAAAACAAAACATAAAGCTTTATGGACCAGAAAAGGAAAATAACTTAAGCAGATGAATTAAATATAACACTACAATAAATGTTTTAGGCTTAGATACTTTTAAAAATGATTTAAATAATAACACTTATGTGAGATGAAGTGATTAACACCATGTTTCTGGTGTAGCCAGGACATCAGTCAGCCCATGTTGCCTCGTGTTTCCAGAGTAAACTGGATGAAAGCGCCTTTAAATCAAAGCTGAGAGTCTTTACTCTTCCTCTGATTGTGCCACGAAGGTTCAGCGGTGAGACCACCGTGCACGGCTCGTCGACCCCCCCGCCGCGGGAATCAGGAATAAACCTGAGGGAACCTCCAGGAGCACGAGGCCCCGGCCCCACCGCGGCTCCTCCAGCGGCCTGAGTGGAAACCCTCTAATCTGGTTAGTCACGGATTAGAGAAGGCTCAGGTTCTTGATTCCAGCTTCAGTTCATTTAGTGGCCTGATCACTGCTGGCTGTTGTTCTCCGGACAATGTGGCTCCATGCAGCGCGCTTCTTGATTAGCTAAGAATGTGTGGACCACGGTGGTGAACGCCCCCCCACCTCCACCCCACCCCCACCCAGCCATCAACAATCCCAAAGCAATGTACAATGTCACTGTCAGATATTCTCACACACACACACACACACACACACACACACACACACACACACACACACACACACACACAGGACGATGATGGATGTGTTATAATACAGTATTCACAGGTTTTAAAGAACAGCTGTTGGCGTTTCTGTGATTTGATACAAACAGATGTCTTACAAGTTACTGTTGTTGTGTAAACGCCAAACGTTTCTTGAACAAAAACACTGAAATTATGCGTTTTCACTAAAAAGTGTGGTGTGAACGGGTCCCGAGTCAGTCAGATGAAGAGGCGTCGATCATCACCCACTTTTATTAACTGAAGGCTACCGGCGAAAAAGAGCAAACCTTTCATTCTCCTTGAGAAAATCTACATGAAGAGATGATTTAGTGAAGAATCCGCCTGTCGTCTTGGATAATGTCAGCTTGCTTCACTGCTAACATTCACAGAACAGGGACATCAGCTCCTCTTCATCACCATGAAGGATACTGATGGACTTCCTGGTTCCTTCTGGATGTGAAGGTTTTTGGCAGAAAGTTCTTCTGCACCTCTTCTGTATCATGCATCCCACAAATGCACGTGACAACCACATTTCTCGGGACGGGACCAGAGCACCGACGTTTCCATGTGATCAGTGTCTCATTGTGACAGTTTCACACCCGAAGCGCCTGTGAAACCATGACTACGCACATTTTTAACAGACGAGGCTCTAAATCCCCGACCTTGGCGGCGTTGTCTCCCCCTCGTCAGGTCGTACATGACATACAGCTCCAGATAAGTTGTCGGGGTGTGCGGCTCGCCTGCAGATCTTTTTGGCCGGTTATCAGGTGTTAAAAATATGCAGCCTGCCTCCACCTCGCAGCCCGGCCTTGAACAGAACCCTCTCCATGTCCAGGAGGGAGAACAAGAACGAGACAGCCCAAAGAAACTCAGGCTGGGTTTCGATGGGCTTTAGAACCATGTGCGCGCGCGCACACACACACACACACACACACACACACACACACACACACAGCCGTGCAGGATCTGGCTCGCTGTGATTGATTGTTGGGAAACGGCGGTAATGCTGGAATGCCCATTACCAGATTCTCACACCCCTACAGATTCCACTACCGCGGTGCGTCGAGGCGTCACACACAGACCTAAAATACGCCTGGAATCTACATTAATTCATGTTTAAAAGCACAGGGAGGACTTGTTTTTCACTGTTTAGAACAGCTCCTCCACCAATCAGAAGCGTCCGCCGTCCACCGACCGGATCAGTCCATTTCAGAGGAACCAAACCAAACAGGCCCCTGAGACTCCATACTGGAGGGGCTGCTGGGTCACATGACGAGTCCCGGAGAGCCGTCAGCTCTGAAGTTCTCTTCATTCAGTCCCTCCTCTGGTTGTCTCTGGTCTTGTTCAGTCTACATCTGTAAATAAGCACAGTGGGCTGCTGGGTGATGGACGGAGCTTCCCTCAGCCCTGTCTGGTCTTAATTAGCACTCGTGCCGAGGCGGACCATGACGTGATCATGATATCATGGAGTCCAGAGAGTCTAGAGAGTCCAGAGAGTCCAGAGAGTCCAGAGAGTCCAGAGAGTCTAGGGAGTCCAGGGAGTCCAGGGAGTCCAGAGAGTCCAGAGAGTCCAGAGAGTCTAGGGAGTCCAGGGAGTCCAGAGAGTCCAGGGGCTTTGCAGGTCAGACGCCACGTTGCACTCTGCTCAGCAGCACCCGGTCCTGGGGGGGCATTGGATCTCATCTTCCCTTGTGTCCCTCAAGTGTTTGTTCTCTTGAGCTTGAATGGGTTTGAAAAGAATAAACCCAGGAAACAGTTGTTGTGTGTTGTTTTGCGGCTGTTGTCACAACAGAAGGGAGGAACAGTCGCTGGTCGTCTGGAGTTTCACGCTGACATTAGCAGACGCGTTGGATGAAATGAAATCTGTCTTTTATTTAAACACTGATGAGAAACGTTTGGTGCAGGTCTGCACTCTCAGCCCTGAAGGTCCTGGTCCTGGTTTATATGTGGGGTTTGCATGTTCTCCCCTTGTGTGAGGGTGGTCCAGGTACAACCTGCCTTCAGTCAGCTGGGATCAAACCGGGGACCCTCGGATGGATGGATGAGTGTACAGCAGTGGTCGGAACTGTCACCTCACTCTCAGAAGGTGTCGAGTTCAAGCCTGCCTGATGTCTGGAGTTTGCATGTTGCTCCATGTGTTCGTTCCTCCAGCAGATGGGTGAATTCTCTGTTGTGAATGATGAACAGAAGACTTTGACAAGAGTGTTTTTAACATGACATTTAAAAAATAAGAGGTTTTCACCAGCAATCACAGATTTACAGGAATTACACATTACTGGAAAACTTAATGAATGAGAACGACTGAGTGCAATGAAATGCTGCAAACCAGAGAGCGCAGACCTCCGCCACAGCTCAAATCAGTCACCAACAACCATAAGAACACCATATATAATCACACAACATTGTGATCGGGGGTGTGATCAGAGCGGAGCGCTGCGGTGTGCGGTGCCTCTCTCTCTCGGACTCTCTCCCTGTGTGTGTGTGTGTGTGTGTGTGTGTGTGTGTGTGTGTGTGTGTGTTTGTGTTTATCTGAAAAGGAAAACCGAAAAACAACATAATTCATGTTATTTTCCATCATTTTAATTAGAAAATTGACCGGATTCTGTCGTATTTTCCGTTCCCAACTTCCTGTGTGGTGTGATCTGCTCTGTCCAACTTTACAACTGGCGGTCCACGGCGTGCGCAGCTCGAGGAGAAAATAGAGAGGAGCAGAGCGTCGCGGTCCACGGCGCGAGCCGCTACGTACGCGGCGCTGTCCCGCGCCTCCTGTATGAACCGTCAGATAGGTTAACAGGGCTGCTGATCTGAAACTGGGTGCTTCCCACTTCCGCTTCGGCGCGCGGCGCGTCCTGTGTGAACCAGGCGTTTGTCCCCCCTGTCGGCGGGCCTGCCCAACCATGTGAAAGACTCCCTATCTCTCAATGATAAAGAATCCTTTAAAAAAACTCCTGGATCCAGACAGTGATCCGGATCATCACCAACATTTAATGGATTCTAAGTTAGCCCAAGACCCACCTTTCCACAAAGTTTCATTGCAATCCGTCCATTACTTTTTCCGGAATCTTGCTAACAAACCAACCAACCAACAGATGGACGAGATTCCATAACCTCCTTGGCAGAGGTAATTACAAGTATAAGCAAAGTACAATTATAGAATCGTCTCAACCTCTGGCTTCATGTTTTTTTTTCCTCTTTGCTTTAAATCTGTCATGGTCAACCAAGAATCATGACGACTATTTATTTCTGCCTTTTCATTTCACGTTTACACAACAGTGTTCTGAAAGTCGTGTAGTTCTCATGTTGGTCCACTAGTTGGTGCTGTTGTGTCTTTCTGTGAAGACTTTCCTGCATACACAGGAAAAACATGCAAACAGTATGCAGAAAGGCACTGAGGCAGGATTCAAACCGGGGCTCCCCTCACCGGGAGGCAGGAGAGCTAACCACTTCCCCTCCGCGTCGTTACTGAAGCAGCGCTGTTCTGCTGTCTGGTCTGCACGTTCCTTCAAACAGAAGAGTCTCTCCTCCCTCCTGCCGTCCGGGACTCAGTTGCCTCTTGTTGAACCTCAAAAGTCCCTCCACGGTGCCAAGCAGCCGGCGCATACCTCCGCTCTGTGTTCTGCTCAGGTGTCTGCTGTGACAGCGCTGACGTCTCTCCTGGCAGCTCCGTCTCAACCTGTGTCAGGGAGCAAGAACGAGCATGTGCGCTGCGCTGATGGGCGTAGCAGTCCACTGAGGCGTCGGGCCCACGCACGGGGGGACGAAAACAATTTGAAGGAGCTCTGAAGTGGTGTCGACTTGCCGCGCAGGACTCAGTTTACCCCTCGGAGGAGATGATTGACTGAAACATGGCACCTCCGGCTGCGGCGGAGCTCTGAGTGTTTGGATTGTTGGTGTTGGAGAGTGTTTGTGGTGTCAACAACAATTCATGAGCAGAAAGCCTGCAGCTGAGGACCTGCCTGGCTCACTGGCAGACGCACTCAGACTGAATCAGCGGATTCTCAAACCGACTGTGAGATCATGTTGAACGTGCAGCTTCCTGGAGCGAGCCGGGCCGTTTGCTTGGACCAGATTAGATCTGGACAGTGAGAAGATAAACATTATAATTCACCCTCTCATCCCTCCGACCTGCAGATAAGATTCAGACCGTCTGCTCAGACAGACTCAGGTTTTCTGCAGGAGAAAAACAACAAACGTCTCCGCTTATATGTGAAATCTTTTCCCCATTGAATATTGAATCTCGTTGTTCTTTTTGTTCCTGTTCTTTTATGTTGATGCGAAGCTCTAAAAACCATCTCCGCTAACAACAACCTAGCTAATGAGAATTACTCTCTGGTTAATTCGACTTGCATGCGATCGTTGTGTCAATGAGACATGTCTCGCTAATAAAACACTGCTTTTAGAGTTTCTATTCTGAACCTCATCCATAAACGCTTGAATAATAAACAGCTGAAAGACGATATTCTGCAGGCACATATTGATCTTAGACAGGAGGCCATGTGGAGTCGCCCTCTGACCTCCAATGACTGTGGAAAACAGGGAGAACATGCAAACTGAAGAGAAAATAAACAAACGAGTCACCACATGCAAGATGGAGAACTCTGATCAGCTAACACAAATGAATCCAGTGTAGAAGGGCTGACAATGAAGTCTTACTGACAGGCTGATTGATCAATATACATATTTACTTCTTTTTCTGCAGGAATCAGCACATTGATAGAATAGCACAGCAGCAGCAGTTTCAAATCATGTGAATATTTTCACGGCATATATAGAAATGCACTGTATTATTATGAATAGGAAAATAAAATAAGAGATAAAACACCTAGAAACTATGATATCGATGAAGGCATGCACATCCCGAGGCGTTCATGACCTTTTCAGTGAGACAGGCTCTGAATCCTGCTGCATTTGATTTCGCTCTGATGAAGCCGCTGAAGCCGTTTTCTTTCTTCTCTCAGCTCTGTATGAACTTTGCGTATTGTAAATAGAATTAACTCCTCAGATCGCAGAGAAAAACCTCCTGTGGATTTATGAGAGACGTGGGGCAGGAGATCAACGGCTCGGCAGGCCGCGGCGCTGTTTGAAATGTCCGGGACAGCCCCGTGTCTGTCTTCTATCACGTTCTGTCTGATCATTTCAGTCTCTGACAGCTTCTCCAGCGTGTTTTGCTCTTCAGGTATGGATCATATATGGGCTGCATTAGCTGCTTCGCCCAGCGAACACAAACTGAGCACTTCAAAGAGCAGCACTCGGACATTAGGGCCAGCGTCATCCAAACAAACGGAGCCAGTTGCTTTTCCACTCTGATGAGCACTGAGCTCGCCACAGCATCACTGCAGAAAAATGAAAATATTTTATCTTTCACCAGGTCAGATTTAATCTCTCTCCACCCATTTTTGATATGACAGTTAAAATGTGGTGTCAAGTTTGCCCAGTAAAGATTAATGAAAGCATGCTGTGTGGACAGTATATTTCTGTGGGTTTAATGCTGTCAGAGGACAGTCCTCCTGACACAACGAGACAAGACAAGCAGAGGCACGATGAGACAAGACAAGAGAAGACAAGGAACAACGAGACATGATGAGAAATACAAGACACAACAAGGCAAGACGAGACAAGACAAGACAGGGCACAATGAGGCAAAACAAGACGACAAGAGAAGGCCCGAGGAGACACAAGACAAGAAAAGTCGAGGCACAATGAGACAAGACAAGAGAAGATGAGGAACAACGAGAATAAATGTGAAAAGATGAGACACAACGAAGCAAGATGAGACAAGACAGGGCACGACGAGACACGTCGAGACATGAGACAAGATGAGACCCAACGAGGCGCGACGAGACATGACGAGGCAAAATGAGACATGAGACAAAGCGAGAAACAGCAAGGCACAACGAGACAAGACGCGGCACAACGAGACACGAAGACACACAACAAGGCAAGACAAGACACAATGAGGAAAGAAGAGGCATGACGAGACAAGACGAGACACAGCAAAACATCAGACAAGACACGATGAGACAGGACATCATGATTCACAACATGGCAAGATGGGACAAGATGAGACACGAGGAGACGAGACGAGGCATGACATGACAAGACACGATGAGACAAGACACATGTGGCAAGATGAAACAAGATGAGACTAGACATAACAAAACAAGACGAGACACCATGACACACTGAGCTAATTTTGTGCCTTATCAGGGGAAAACTGTCTTTTATTTTACGATAAGGTCATGTATTCAAAAACCTTTGAAACAAAACAGGAAAACCTTTGAGTGAAACTCAAACTGCACATCGACTGGTCCTGATGCAACAACAGGTGGAACAGCGGCTGATGTAAAGCCTGATTTTTGATTGAATCATTTTGACACAAACGTCCCGCAGTGGGCGGATGCTTCTCCATTGGTCGGGCATGTTTGAGTGACAGGTGTCCACACCAATGACGAATCTCTCCAGAAGAAGCTAGAAGCTGGAAGCTAGCTGCTTGTGTGTGCGGGGAAGTCAGTTTCTATTTCGGTCCTTTGCAGCTGTTGCACTGAGGGATTGAACCGCCATTTCCGTGGCCAGGTCTCGCTTGCGAGCTACTTTCTGTGATTCACGTTTCTGAGTGCGGCATTATTTCTTCAAAACCGGAAGATCCTGTTGCGTGGAAGGCGGCCACAATCGGTCACGTCGATGGAATGGGAGCAGGACAGACGACAATCTACGTTTTTTCCAGTTTCCCAAGTGGAAAAGAAGTTATGGAGAGCAGACTGAGGAAGAGGCGTCGGATGGCGGGGGTCGCAGCAGTGACATGAAAGAAGAGCATCACTTTCGACTCCATATCTGACAACATGCTTGTTTGCTCTCATCATTTTCATAAAGGCAAGTAAGTGAGTTTTAGTTTTTAAGCGACGCTACTGAAAATGCAGTTTCTTTGTGAATGAAGTTACGTTAGGAGGAAATTAAACTAAATAAAGGTAAAACATGGCAACAGCACACAAACAATAAATCCACACATGAACACAACAAAACGGAATGCAAATGAACCCCACAAAACACATAAACCGGCCCGAAACAGCCAAAACAGTCCTGCTACCCATGAGCCTTTGCGGCGGCAGGCACAGTCAATAAGGGCAGCGGCCCCTAGTGGCCCCCACGGCCGCTACAGTATCTAATCGCTCGGGCGATGCCTCCGCGATTCAGAAACAGAAAAAAAGTCTAAATACACTTTAATACTAAATGAAAATGTACTGACAATGTATGTGCTTAATTTTCTCTAAATAGTCTGTAATAAAGGAGCAGATAAACAGTCTGCAGTGCTGGAAAAGCTTCTGGAGGATGCGTGGATCCGTGCGCCTGCATGGAGTGTGCACCGCTGAGCCCATAATGTAGAAAGCGCCTGCACATCGGTGGCAACACGAGGACATGCAGACATGCAGCGAAAGCAGTAAAAACAAGAAGAAAATAATTAGACTAACTTAGTTTCATTGGGGAATATTTGACTGGCACCTTCTTCTTCTTCTTTGGTGGATTAGGGACCTCCTCAGCGTCTCTTGTCTTCTCCTCGTTCCCCTCCCCCACATCTAGTAGCAGGTCGTCCTCGGCTTCCTCTGACTTCATCCCGCTTTTTGCCCTCTTCCTGAAGCGGGTTTCCATCTAGTTGTGTAAAGAACAGCAACACTGTGTCACAGCAGCTAATGCTATAACAGTTGAGGCAACTTTGGAAAAATTAATGTTGTTTAGAAATTGCTAGATGAAAACTGGAGGCTGTCAGCTGCCATTAAAATACTTCAACTTAAAGACTAACTAGTATTAATTGATGAACTAACTTGACTGACATCAGTGTTATCATGTTCTCCCCAAATAAAATTGTCCAAATTACATATTTCACTTTAGCTTACCTGAAACCCTGAAGCAAACTCAGATACCTCGATGTTGCTTCAGCGACTGCGCTGCACTCCTGTCCTTCTGTGACAACGCTCAGGGATCTCTGACTGGCCAATAATGGTCACGTGACGTTACGTTGGGTGCGTTCAGGTTCAATTCGAATTTACGTACTCAACCGTTTAGGCGTGAACGCGGTGCAGACGACCAGGTCAGACATGCCTGAACAGTTATTTGTGCAATTGTGCTAGTTAAAGAACTGCTTAAACTTATTAGGTGTTCTGACACAAAGAGGAACAAAAGAAGAGTCGTTGGATGCAGAAACGTAACATATTGAAGAGGACTATGAAGTGCGCAAAATGCAGGAGGAGGATGCATCTGATGACGTGCCATGTCAAGGATGGTCAGTGGTGGTAAGCAGAAGCTAACGCTAACTTTCTAATTGAGCCATATTAGCGTTGTGGTTAGCTTCAGTTTCTTATTTAAGAACAATTACTAACCATCAAGACAGTCAACATAACAGCACGTAGTAACATTTAGGTTGAATGTTACAATTGGATGATGTCTTATTAACCAGCTAGGGATTAGGATTAACTTTAGTAACATTAACATTTAGAAACTTTAGGAAACCACTACAGTATGCTATAGTTATCCCAGCCGACATGAAACAGCTGAGCGCTGGATGGCCTCATTAAGCCTTCCGGTCCCCAGACGTCCGAAATCGTCGGAACAAATTTTCAAATGAGCTTGAAGTGAAAGGACCGATTCCATGTCAACATTCTAAACAGCTATATTCTCACCGAAAACACTGTTAAAAGTTCTGTTAAACAATAACACTAATATTTCATAGTTTTTTTTATTCGCCGCTGTGTTTACTTTAGACTTCAGACTTCTTCAACTTCCGGTTTCTAGGCAGACCAAAGCAGTGGATTTGACCTGTCTATGGATTCGACTAGATTCGCGTTAGTCCCGCCCACCGACTTTGACGGGCGAAGTTGACAGATAAAATAAATTCATGATCCACTGCAACACGCAGACCATGAATTAATTAAACAGTGAAATGATAATATATGTTTTTTACTTAAAGCAACACTAAGGAACTTTCAGTTTTCGTTGATTTTGGCGGCGCCAATGGAAAAAAGCGGTAGTGTTTTGCCTAAAGGAATACTACAGTTCCCATAAGGCCTAGCGTGTGGCGTGGTAAAATGCTGCTCCCGGTGGCGTGCTGTCGGACTGAACTCGCCTTCATTTGTTTCCAGTGGCTGTGTGAAGGACGGATAGCGATGAGGTAATGAATCTAATAGTGTCTAAACAATGTTATATCATGATGTGACGCATGCCGTAAAGCAGTCCGCACATTTGGAGTTTTTTAGTGTGCAGGGTTCCTACCACCCTCCTCACAGCTGCTCAGTCCAAGTGAAAGCAATACTGACGCCCTCAGCCCGTGACAGAGGGGTCATTCAACTAGTTGTAAGTCGATGTATCATCACAAAAGATATTAAAATGTTTTATTAAGGTTGAAAAGTTCCTTAGTGTCGGTTAAAATGAATTGCAATTTTAATTAATTAATGATGCATTTAATGACATATTTAATTAATTAATGGTATATTAAATTAATTAATGACACATTTAATTAATTATTTAATGATGTATTTATTTATTTAATTTTGGCCCTTTTAGTCCTCCATAGTAGTGTAACGGCAAAGGGTATTGTTCTTGCTCAGTTTCTTCTGTATTATTATTATTATTATCATCATTATTATTATTATTACATTATTATTATTATTATAATTATTATTTTTCTTTGTCCCACGAGAATGCATTTTTGACCCCCTGAACATAGCTGAATGTGGGGTTTTTTGGTATCTACGCGACCGGCCCGGCGAAAAATTCGATAAAATTTATACCTCCACAGTGACAGATCAACACTGGCTCAACAGCGCCACCTACAATCAGACCCCTATGGCCCACAGAGTGGGCATATTTTGACGTGGGAACATGAAACTCACACCAGTGACAGAGCATGAGGGGACAAACAGAAAACTCTCTTGGCTAAAATCTGTGGGGCCAACAGGAAGGCGGCCATCATGGATACAAAATTTGCCGCCATTTCGCTTTTCATTTTTCAAATGAACTGAACTCTTAGTTCCTTTCTTCCAAATGAGCCCAAACTCTGTCCCCTATCTCCTTTACTCTTTGCCTTAGCAATTGAACCATTAGCTATTGCACTAAGAACAAATAATGAATATTGGGGTATTCTCAGGGGAAAAACAGAACACAAGGTGTCATTATATGCTGATGATCTTTTATTATATATTTCAAATCCTACAGAATCTTTCCCTGTTATAATGTCAATTTTAAAAGATTTTGGAGTGATATCAGGCTATAAAATAAATTTTTCTAAAAGTGTTCTGCTCTCAATTAGTGGCACAGCCAAACAACCAAAGTCTGCCTTTAACATTTACCCATTTATAATCTCAACCAACTTTAAATACTTGGGGATTAACATAACACAAGAATTTTCAGGTCTTTTTAGACATAATTATTTAACCCTGTTTGAGCAAACAAAACAAAACTTAGAAAAATGGAGCAACCTCCCAGTCTCTCTAGCAGGAAGAATCAACATAATAAGGATGAATATTCTGCCCAAGTTTTTATTTCAATTTCAATGCATACCTATTTATATTACTAAAGCATTCTTTACCAAATTAGATAGATTATTCTCCAAATTTATTTGGAATAAAAAAACCCCCTAGGATTAAGAACTCTTTTTTTACTGAGACCGAAAGAACATGGGGGGTTGCGATTGCCTCGCTTCAGGTTCTATTATTGGTCTTGCAATATCAGAGCTTTGTCTTTCTGGTGTAATTCCAGAGGGGCTGATTGGGTTGAGATGGAAAATCAAAGCTGTCATCCAACTTCATTACAAGCTTTGATTTATGCTTCTTTGAAGACAACAACTCCAAAAATTAAAAATCCAGTAGTTTCTCATTGTATTAAGATCTGGTTCCAAATAAGAAAACATTTTACATGGAATGATGCTTCAATACTGACTCCTATTACACAAAATCACGGATTTACGGCAACACTTAATGAAATCTCATATTTTCAATGGCAAGTTAAAGGAATAACCTCCATGCAAGATTTATTTTTTGAAGGAGTGTTTGCAACTTTTGAACAAATTTGTGAAAAATATCAACTATCAGATACTGATTTTTTTACATATCTACAAATTTGTAGCTTTATAAAAACATCATTTCCATCCTTTCCTTATCAGCCCCCTGATTCCAAAATGAATACTGTGCTCTTACAAGACCCATTGAAGAAAGGTTCAATTTCCATAATATGTACAGAACTATTTGATAAGGAATATACACCTTCACTTGACCATCTAAAAGAAATGTGGCAACAGGACTTGGGAATTGTCATCACTGCTAAACAATGGACCAGAGCTCAAGAAAACATTCACTCATCTTCAACTTGAGCCTGAAATGGATTGTTACAATTCAAAGTCCTGCACAGGCTTCACCTCTCTAAAGTGCGACTCTCCAAAATGTTCCATGGAGTTAACACTGCATGTGACATGTGACAGCTCAAACCACACTGGCACACACTTTCTGGAAATGCTCAAACATAAAGCTGTACTGTACTGCTGTATTTGACATGGAGCGGTTTTCTGGAATACTTTTGACAAACACAAACACGTAAACAAATGAGTCCAAACTCAGCACACTGCATCTACACACATTGACTTTCAATAATCAGCCAGCTTTTTTTGATACGGCGCTTGGTCTCCTCACAGCACGCCGTCGAAAAACGCCTTCATTTCCTGTTATTTGGACAGCCCCTCACGAGCTCAGGCATTGTCCTAGAACACTCAGATTACAGTCAGTTATGTGCCATAATGGTCCTCATGTAATGCATTTTAAAGTTTAATGCAACTCAACTCTATAGCGCCCCCTACCATAGACCTAAAATATTAACATTCTTCCACAGTAACCAAACTGTGCAGTCAAATTCTATGCCTGAAGACAAACAAAAAATTATATTACCATTTTGATGCATTTATAACCGTTGGCCAGCGGGGGCGCAAAGACCCCCTCAAAAAATACATAAAAATTTCTTACAAGCACATACTTTGTCCGACTGTCTTGAAATTTTGATCAATTATACACAACATGATGCTGATTATATTGATGTATGAATGACTGTGATAGATGCTACAGCGCCACCTATGGGAGTGTGCAAAGATTACAGTGCAATAAAAAAAAAATACTTTTACCAATCTTTTTCATATTTGACAGAAAATTCCTTTGTGGCCTCCTGATCAGAAAAGTCAATCAGCTCTTTCCTGTAGTTTCCATGGTTTTGACTCTAGAGGCTTCTCTAAAACCCATTCGTTGTCTATGTGGAAATGTCGTTTGGCTTCCACTTATTCAAATGAACTGAACTCCCGGGTGTTTGGACCAAATGAGCCCAAACTCAGCATGCTGAATCTAGACACATTGACCTTCAATAATCAGCCAGCTTTTTTTGATCTGTCGCTCAGTCTCCCCATAACAAGCCCTCGAAAATGCCTTCTTTTCCTGTCACACCAGTCCACTCTGGGCTGGCTGAACTGCGAATTGAGTCAATAATCTTTAGTTTCCTTTGAGTCAATTATTTTTATTTGCCTTCATTTCTTCTTTCTCTTTTTAAAAGTTGATCACTGTTATCTGGTTTCTGTCTCTTTTTTGAATATATCTTTTCTAGCTATTTCTCTTCTTGACTGCAGTACAGCAGCCAGATCCCTTGGTGGCGATAATCCCCTGTTGAAGTGAAAATCTACATTCACTGTATTTTGGTTTCAGTTTCTGTTAGTTATTTTTTGAATCACGTATAAAACCCTTACATTGAGAGAACCTGGGTCACCTTTTCTTTTTTAAAATCATCTTCAACTATTTCTTGATTTTTTTCCACCACCCTGCCACAGTAACACCCCTTTCCCAATGAAACTAGACTTTTTTAAACACGGGTCGACCTGCTAACAATCAGCCATTGAGTCCTTTCTTTCCTACCGTAGTCCTAACTTCACCCTGCAGTTCAAACATCTTCAGGCTAACAGAGCTGTGGACCGATACATCTGCCATTCCTGTTTTGCACTAAGCCACCGTATAAGTCTCCCTCATATTCATTACATTTTTAAAGGAATTTTCAGATTCTTAAATCCCCCGGTCCCACACACTAAAAAATGTTGAGTTACTTTGTTAACCCAATCGCTGGGTTATGAAATCGGTAACCCAATTTGGGCTATTGTTTGGGCTATTGTTTGGAGTTATTTTTTGCAACTCATGTGTTGGGTTAGAGTCCATCAGACCCAACATAGATTTTTAAACTCAGCGTTGTTTTGACCACTGTTGGGTTGTCAACGGGTCCAAAGAAATTCAAAATAAATACTTTAAACATTGTTTGCAAGTGTGTCATTGCATATTGTATTATTTGCACCACCAAGTATAGATTGAATTTTAAAAAAAGTTTGAAAATTAGCTGTTTACAAGATATCTATATTATATAAACTTCTCTAAGATTCAACATGGCCGCACGGTGACGCAGTGGTTAGCACTCTTGCCTCACAGCAAGAAGGTCCTGGGTTTAAGTATCGGCCGGGACTCGGGGCCTTTCTGTGTGGAGTTTGCATGTTCTCCATATGTGTGCGTGGGTTCCCTCCAGGTACTCCAGTTTCCTCCCCTGGACCAAAAACATGCATGTCAGGTTAGTTGGTCACCCTAAATCGCCCCTAGGTGTGAATGTGAGTGGTTGTTTGTCTCCATGTGTCGGTGACCTGTCCGGGTTGTACCCCATCCTCGCCTGCAGCAGCTGGAATCGGCACCTGCAACATGCAACCCTGAAAAGGAGAAGTGGCATAGAAAATGGATGAATCAACACTTTTTGGAAGATCGTGTAGTTGAATTAACACAGAATTGTAGTTAATTTTACCCAGAATTTGGGCACATTCAACCAGTGTATATGGTAAAATTGACCTGGGGCTGAAATTAATTTGATGCAACAGTTGGGTTAAAAATGAGCACAATATTGAACCCAATCATATGGTAGAATCGACCCGAGGCTGAAATTTATTTGACCCAATGATTGGATTAAATTTGTGAACCCATCTGTTGGGTTAAAAAGACCAACCCATTTTGTTGGGTAAAAATAACTACTGTTGGGCTGGTCCAATATTGATTAACTGTTGGGTTAAAAAATAAACCAATTTGGGTTGTTTTTATCATTCCTTTTTTTAGGGTGGACTAATGTATTTTCTCCCCGACACAGAAAAATGTGTACATGCACACACGTACACAAATGTGTCCACACTGTTTAACTCCTGCAGTGCGATGTGGTGCCGTGCCGTAGTCTAGTCCTCAGACTGGTTTGATCTCCAAACCTGAAGAGAGTAATCAGAAGGTGATGTTGAGGAGCCGCCTGAAGGCAGAACAGGAGACACACGGCAGAGAAACGGCTCCAAACCACACACTCCCAACTCACAAACTAATTGGTGTGTGTCCTTCTCTCCTCCGACACACCATTTGCTAATGAGGACTCGGGGTCAGTGTAATCGTTGCAGGAAACGTTGCAGTGATCAGAGGTGCAATTTGAGGGAAAATGAGTTTCTGTTGGATGACTTCATCCTCTTGGTGGTGCAGGCCGAGCGGCCGAGCCCCGGGGCGCTCCTGATTCATCTCCCTGGGTCAGCGACAACATGTGTGTGTGTGTGTGTGTGTGTGTGTGGGTGGGTGAGGATGATGAGACCACCTACAGACGATTCGGCAGACACTTGAGGAGATGTACTCAGTCTTGATCCTCTTGGTCTTATCAGGGTTCTCACAGGAGGAGCGCTCATTACCGATCTGTGATTAAACGAGAGTGCCGCCTGAGTTGAGCGCGGCTGATTAGGATGAGTTCATGCAGATACTTTCCTGGTTATTCACGGAGAACGTCAGGATACCTCCAGCGAGGCTGCTCATGGTGAGCTCCAGGCCGGCCTGGCCTTGTGGACAGAGACCTCCTCGTGTTTCAGTACTGACTCATCTGATACACACAGCTGGAGAACACACAGAAAGGGGTAAACTCTCCTCAGAGGAAGACCTTGGTTCCATGGTCTTGTTGGGTGGGGGTTGCATGTTCTCCCATGTGTGTATCTGTGTGCTGGTAGACCAGTAGGAGTGGGAGAAGTGGAGGTAAAACTGCGTTAGTTCCTGCAGTCTGGGAGGTGGGGCACGTGGAGTTTGCATGTTCTGCCTGTGCGTGCGTGTCGTGATGGACTGCTCACCTGTCCAGGTCAACCTGCCGTCACTCCTCAGCTGGATCGCCTCCAGACTCATAAAGTGTCCATGACGCTTGTTATATCCGTGTAGTATAACTTTAAAAGGACGAGACAGGAGACGGACCAACTTCAAGCATGTGTATTACCATTTCACAACAAGGCGCATTAACATCAGCGCACCGGCTCTGGTCCGGGCAGGTAAGGGAACACCGGAGGGACATTTTTAATTAGAGCAACAGTGAATACATAACAACACTCAAACAGCTTCCAAATCTTCGTTTTTGTCAGATCTGCTGCATCAAGAAGATTGCATTGGCTATAAAATCCCGTCTTTCACTGTGAGCCTGTGCTCAATGGAGCTTACCATACAAAAACAAACAATGGGAACGTCTCGTCGCCCGCTCTTTACACCGCCTGCTCCAGCCCTCCTTTAATCACACCACATCTTTGATCCACCCACCTTAAAGGCTCACAAAGTTCTGCATTACTGAGGAAATGTGTGCAGTGGACTGGTCGGCCTGGCCAAGCTGAAACCAGGAGACAGACAGCACAGAGGAAATGGTACACCCAGCATAAAGCTGACATCTTTGATCTGCACTTAGTTTTCCTGAAACAAACAGCTTGATGTTGGCCGAATCGAATGTGAAGATTTAAAGAGAGACAGGTGACATGCTCCAGTGATCAGACAGATCTGAAGCCAGCATGATGTGATTATATCATTAAAATGCTCCACCAAGCCACGTGCATTTCCCTCACCACTCTTCTTCAGCAGAGACTTTCAAATCTGTATTGTACATGAATATAATTAGAAGCCTGTAAACATTTAAAGCAGTTTTGTTGCTGTTCATTGGCATAAAAAACATTTTGAGATAGCTTATGCTCTTCCTCCTCAGGTCTACACGATATTAATTTGTGCTTTAAAATTTATATGAAGGTTGGGTAAATGGTTTTAACCCTTTAATGTCTCAAAAGATGAAATAAAATAAATAGGAAGAATTATTTCACAATAAAAGCTAAACTCCCTGGAAGCTGTGGTTCCACTACAAGTCAGACAGGAACGTTTCAGCTCCATCTCTACACTGAACAAAACCTGTGAGATTGCAAAACTCTAGAAACTCTGACCATGTGCATCTCTGAGCCCCTATCATAGTCCAGGACCGAGACAGACAAAACCTGGAGTCCAGAGCCAGGAGGCCAAAATCCAGAGTCCAGAGCATTGAGTCCAGAGTTCAGAGTCCAAAGCCTGGAGTCCAGAGCCCAGGTTCCAGAGTCAAGATCAAAGAGTCCAGAGTCCGGAGTCCAGGGTCCACATTGCAGGATCCAGATTTCAGATCCAAGATCTCAGAGTCTAGATTTTGAATTCAAGATTCCACAGCCCAGATTCCTGAGCCCAGATTCTGGAGCCTATAGCCAAGATTCCAGATTCCAAAACTCAGAAGCCAGGACCCAGATTCTGGAGCCCAGTGCCCATTTTCCAGATTCCTGAGCCCAAATTTCAGATTCCACAGCCCAGAGCTCACATTCCAGAATCCAGAGCCCAGATGCCACAATCCAGATTTCAGATTCCAGAGCCAGGATTCCAAAACCCAGAGCTCAGATTCAAGAACCCAGTTTCAACTTAACAGAATATAAATTTTGGAATCCAGATTGTAGAGCCCAGATTCAAGATTTCACATTCCACATTCCAGATTCTAGAGCTCAGAATTCAGAATCCAAGGAACAAAGCCAAGATTCCAGAACCCAGAGCTCATTTTCCAGATTCCAGAGCCACGATTCCAGAGCTCAGAGCCCAGATTTTAGATTCCAGACCCCAGGGCTCACATTCCAGAATCCAGAGCCCAGAGCCAAAAATCAAGAATCCAGATTTCAGATTCCAAAGCCCAGAGTACACATTGCAGAATCCAGAGCACAGATTCCAGAGCCCGGATTCCAGATTCTAGAGCCCAGAATCAGAGTTACACATCCCAGATTCCAGACCTCAGATTTCAGAGCTCACATTTCCAAGCCCAGACTCCAGAGCCCATAGCCCATTTTCCAGATTCCAGAGCCACGATTTCAGATTCCAGAGCTAAGAGCTCACATTCCAGAATCCATAGCCCAGATTTCAGAATCTACACTTCCAGAGTCCAGTGTCCATATTCAATATTCCAGAGTCTACATTCTGGATTCCAGATTCTAGAGCCCAGATTCAAGATAGAACAGCCCAGACTCCAGATTCCAGAACTCATCTTTCAGAGTTCAGATTCCAGAACTCAGAACCCAGATTCCAGAGCCCATTTCCAGATTGCATATCCTAGATACCAGAGCCCAGAGCCAAGATTCTGGATTCCAGAGTTCTGAGCCAAGATTCTGGATTCCAGAGTTCAGAGCCAAGATTCAACATGCCAGAGCCTTGATCACATTTTAAACTTTCCAGAGCTGAGATTGAAGATTCCAGATTCCAGAGTTCAGAGCCCTGATTCTAGAGCCCAGGTTCCAGGGTCCAGAGTCCAGGCTGAGGAAGGCAGCACGCCTTTGGCAGAGTAAACAGGTAAGAAAGCAGATCTATACTCGACAAAGCATCGGCAGCACTGAAAGGTAAACAGTCCTCCAGCGTTCTCATAAAGGATGGAACCTTCCAAACAGCGGTGGAACACACCAACCAGATCACAAAAGATTTTCAAGACCCTGGGATCACAGAAGAGTGCTTTGCTTTTATTCTCTGTTAATACTCCAAGATGCTGTACCACCTTCAACACCACCTGCAGGATGATGGATGCTTTAACAGACAGACTTTTAGAGTCTCAAAATCGATCAATGACATTTTATACAACGAGAAATTTTCAGATAGCTGAAGGAACAAATCTCCATAGAGTAAAGCTTCAACTAGTCTGAGTTCAGTGCAAACTCAAGCTTCCATACTCTACAAATCCACAGACCTTCCATTTGATTCATTGTAGCAATTCCTTCTCTTGAAAAATCAAAGAGTGAACCGTGAGGAGAAGAATTTCAGCAGTTTGTAGAGAAAAGTGTCTCATTTCCATCTGATTCGGGACCGTAGCTGCTGCCTCTTTGCAGGAATGCTTGTTTTTTGACGTTCCAGTAACACTTTGTAACAGTAAATTATCTGGTCTGAAGCCTTCTCCTGTGAAGCTGTCCTGATGAGGAGGTGAGGAGGAGGTGAGGAGGGGGTGATGGGGTGAGGAGGAAGGAAGAGGTGAGGAGGACTCAGCACGCTACTGAAGAAGATGGTAAAGACAGATGAAAGACGACCTGCATGTTTGACTGAAAAGAAGATGAGATGAGCTGAAGTCTCCAAAACAATCTCATTATTGACACAGTAAGTACAGGCATGAGGGCCTCCTCTCATCCTCCTTCTCCTCCCTTCCTCTCCTCTTCTCCTCCTCCTCCTCTTCATCTTCACTTCTCCTCTTCCTCTGGGTTCTCATCAAAGTGCAGTATCAGAGACCACAAGGGAAATGAAGAAATCACTCCTGGGCATCGCAACATCGCAACACACACACACACACACACACACACACACACACACACACACACACACACACACACACACAGAGAGAGAGTTCTGCTTTTCTTCCTTTTTTGAAGAAATAATTGTAAAATGAGGAAAAAGTGGATTCCTGAGTTTTATATGACTGTGTTTCCTCCTGCAGAGCATCTTCTCCTTCCACTGACTTCACCTCAGTAAGTTAACATAAATAAAAACCCATCCATTAAGCTACTGTCAGTGTGGTTTTTGTTTTTTCAGTAAATCATAACTTCGTTCTTCTTTAAGATGGACTAGATCTTTCAGAGGAATCCATCAGTTCACAGACTGCTGAGGCCTAAAATGTCGAAATTTGTGTGACTTGTATGAGTTTGATCCCGTTAGTCATATTTCTCATGGTTAAATCATACATGATGGAGTTTAAACTGAAAGGACTGACATGTCGGTGGTACTTCAGTGGATTTATACAGATATCTCTGTTTGCTGTTTAAGTACAATACTGCCTGAGGAAGAGTTTTAAATGACATGTGAACCTCTTAAAAACAGTTATTAATCTTTGAATACATGATACAGGTGGACATTAAAGGTCTGGTTTTCACCTTTGCTAAGCTGTCTTCCCCTTTCTTTTCTTCCAGAACTCTGTGTGTTCATGTACATCCTGATTTATTTCCAAAGATCTAACATGAAGCGGGATGAACCATGTGAGCGTGCTGCAGACGGCGGGTAGCAGAGCCACTCCGGACGCCTGCATCCCCCTCTGGGATTTAGAGGACGCTTCCTCTCACTGAGTTTGTTGTCCTTTCGCCCTGATTCTCTTAAATGCCCATGAAGATAAGATGGCAGAGTGATACGCCAGCCAGTGTGCTCAGACGTTCAAGCATCACGTGAGAGTCAAGCATGAAAATCAGCCCTCCATCTTCACAACAGCTACTGAACGGATCTGTTACACAACACGCTTTCATCCTGACACACCATCAAAATGAGTGTGAGAGGAAGAGAGAAAGTCCCCAAGACAAGCAGGTAAGAACAGACCAGCTGGAAGCGTGAGCTGAAATCTGAAGGTATGAGGCTAACACATGCAGATATACTGTAAAAACAACCTACTGTCTCCCAGGAGTCTTTTCTTTTGTGAAACTGCATGAACAGAGAAGGAAAAGTCCAACCCTGCAGTTTGTACACATACAGTACATCTTTTAAACCAGGGATATAAAGCAGTGTAAATGGCCCTTACCCTGACAGACCTGGTTAATGTGGGAGTTGAAGGTCCTGGTCCAAAGTCACTCCCAGTGTTACTGAGGTTAAAGTAAAACCTTCCAGGGTCAATACTCGTATTTGTTTAGATCGTTTCTCTCTCAGGTGTTTTGTCCAAATGTAAGAACTCGTTTTATCTGAATTTAGGTGGAGAAAATTACGACTCACCCAGGTTTTTATGTCTTCAAGACAAACTTCTAGTTTGAAAAGTTGATCAGTGTCATCTGGATTCATAGATAAGGAGATCTGTGTATCATCTGCATAATGTGGAATTTAACGGAGTGTTTCCTGATGATGTTCCCTACAGGAAGCGTGGAGAATGAGTGTGGTTACAGGGTGTTTTTAATTCGGAATTGGTTTATTCAGAATTAAGCAAATCAGAACTATATTCAAGAGCATCATGTTTACATGGAAAGACGAAGGATTAAATCCTCTCTCTCTTTGGGGTCTGTCAAGCGTTCTGATTGGACGAAGCGGCCGTGACGTACTGACGTCTCCCGGAAGTGAACAACGTTAAAGTCTTTCTTTCTCGAATAACTTTGATGCTGCAGCTTTGAAAATGTCTGCGTTGTTGAGCGCCTGTCGATCTGCTCATTTCATTATATCCAATTCCTCTAAAACTGCTGTTAAATAAACCGTGTCCATACGAGTTGGACCGCCATCTTGGAAAATTGCGTCATCATGATGGAGTAGAAAGACCAGAATGAAGTCGTGCCTAATTAGCATATAATTTGGCTTCCAAAGGAGAATAAACCCGCTGGTCTATTTGGATTTTAAATAAATTCTGAAAATAGTTTTAAGGCATTGATGTGGTCATTTTAGAGTGGAATTAGGCTTTATTCAGATTTATGGAGGAATAAAAAGTCCCATGTAAACGTACGAGTATAGGTCCTAGAACAGAACCCTGTGGAACTCCATGTTTAACTTTGATCTGAGCTGAAGAGACATTGTTAACATTAACAAAGTGGAACCTGTCTGTTAAACATGATGGAGACCAGTTTAATGCTGAACCTTCAATCCCAATAATGTATTCTCGTCTCTGTTCTGGTGCTGTTAGATCTCAGCGCTGCATTTGATTCTGTTGATGATGACATCCTACTGCAGAGACCAGGACAGAGACCTGACTTTTGTCTGAAGCCGTGAGAAGATCATTAATAACTTTTACCAGAGCTGATCAGAAATCAGCTGATCATCATCTGATTGCAAATGATGAAATAACAATAGAAATAGATGAAAACAAAATTCTTTTGTGGCACATTGAAAAGATTTCAAACGGAGGTTTCTGTTCTTCGGACACATTTTATCTTGCTCTGACTGGAAATCTCATCATTTCTCGACATCTTCCGGTCTCCATCCCTTCACTTCCCTCCAGCTCATTTACACGGCGCTCAGAGACGTTTGAAACCTGCCAGAGTTCATTGTGTGTGGACCTGCTTCAGGACGAGGATGTGCTGAAGCCGAGCGTTAACCAGTAGATCACAGTGAGATTCACTCGACTCCCCCATTCATGTGGAGCGCTCATAGAAAACCATGCATGCAAAGGAAGAACATGCAAACGCCACACAGGAAAGTCACTAAGTAAACCGTGTTTATCATGTCTGGTTATATGGACAACAGCAAGTCTGCCTCACTCACAGTGGACTGCAGAAAAAGCGCCAGAATCCCCTGGATGTCTGCACGGACGGCGTGTTATTTGTGTGTTTATTCCAGCGGAGCGCAGGAATGCAGCGGCAGCTGATGCCGAAGACGTGATAGGAGCTGAAAGTTTCAGATATAACACACTCAGGCTCCCGCTGAAAACAAACATTCCTACAAAGAGCCACTAAATGAGCGTTTGTCCAGTGAAGGCTGCAGGACGGGAGGACGATGAGGGACGGAGACGTGTTTGGGACTGCTCTGTCACACCATGCGGGACGCCGCTGGACCCAGCTCATGCTCTCCTGGATCTCACATCCTGTTAGGTTCTAATCTTATTCTTATTGTCAGTTTAATTTATCTTTTCTGGCTAAACGGTGATTTCTTTGTCTTCTGCCTGATTTATTTTTTCCATGCTGGTGTTTGTTTTTTTTAATCATGAAACTTCAACAGAGATGCTAAAGTTCGGGCTGTCAGAGTAAGGGCCATTTCACTCTGCTTGCGTTACAGATCCAGAACTGATGCGCAGCGGAAAATTAAGTCACTCAGCAGGAGTGACAAGCATAGATATATGGCCATGGATATGCATACGTCTACTAGCATTACCCCCAACTGTAGCAAACGGCTGTATTTCCACTGGATCTGCACTAGAGGTTTCCCATCCCAACCAGATAAATATGCATTGCAAAGTGCAAGGAGGAACTTTTATTTTGGAAGAGCAGCATCCTGTTGTCCTTGGCTTTCCGGATCCGCCATCTTTTGTCCGATCCTTAACGTGTTGGCTGCTGTATGCAGAGAAAATAGATCACTGCTCCAGATCTGGAAAGCAAAATTAATCCTGATGAATTAATTTCAGGATGACTAAAGATACATTTTTCTAAATCTTGATTAGTCACTTAATTAGGCTCAGGGCTTTTATTTCAGTTTGAAAATGGACATTGTATTAAGTTGGTCTACATGGTACTTTATTTTGAAAGAAAGTCCAACAAGGTCAAAAAGTAAATTCTTTCCGTGTTTGATTCCCGATCAAGACGCTGTGGTCAGAAATCAGCGGCTGCAGGAAGTCGAGATGCTGAAACTTCAACAATTACTGGTACTTTAAATTCAACTTTGAACGGATGGTTTGGACTGATGGATGCTTTACATTATGGACTGAAAACTGCCTTCAAATGCTAAACTACACTATCTAAACAATGTAATTGAAAGTGCAATTAATAGTGATTAAGAAATAATGCGATTAATTAATAAATTGAATTGACCTTTTGACAGCCCAGGATAAAAAGGAGCAGTACAGTAGTTTTTTTCGTCCCTCTTATTTTGTCGATGTTTGCTTTAGAGCTCCATCATCATCACCATCAGTCTGGACCACATGCATGTGACTGATTTATTTTATTTTAATGGAACGCGCTGTCCTCTCCGGCCCGGCTCTTCCTGTGTGGCACGTCTGAACTGGATGAAAGGCTGCAGCTCTGTGACGGCCGGGCTCACAGACATGCCGCCGTCTTTCCCCCGCTCGGCTTTCTCTCACGGCTCCCAGTGTGTCCGTGCACGCTGTGACTCTGTCGGGCCGTCTTGGCAGCGTTTCTCGGTCTGAAGCGGATTCCTGCACTTGTATTTTTTGCGGCCCTTGAAGTGGCTCAGATTGTGATAGTGGGGGTTGAGTGCCAGGGGGCGGCCGGAGGGCTCGCCCTACATCATTCATTATGCCCTCGCCCATCAAGCAGCACAAGCGGTACCGGTCTGGAGCCCGGCCAAGAGGGCTCTCGTCATTAACTTGCCACTTGGTGGCCAATTGCTGGAGCAAAGGAGACAAAAGCCGCAGTCCACCCCTGCATGCTCTGATTGCTCTGAGAGAGAGAGGGGGGGAGGGCGAGGGAGACAGGTGGTGGGTGGTGTGGTGGACGGGGGCCTCCTTCTCGGCTAGGTGGACCACAGACTGCCTGTTGCAGGGTCGCTCTCAGCACAGGGTGTTCAGGGTCCAGCGGTAAAGAAAGCAGCGTTTCCACTTCAGTCTCTGTCTGTCTTCACGCTCAGAGTCAGGCTGACGTCTGACTCCTCCGATAAACCAGTCAGGTCAAATGAAAGTGAAGAACCAGACAAATAACTGTGGAATTTTCATCAAGAAAATAAAAGCCCTTTTCTCCATGAGCAGCTTGGACCGGTCCTCTGCCTTCCCATTGGCTCCTTTGTCTGCTCGCTCTCCCCGCTGATGGGATTCCGCCACGCTGTGATCCCGCTGCACCTTCGGGCCCCGGGGTTATTTGGATATTGCGCGGAGTCAAAGCTCTGTCAATCAGATAAGCAGTGACCCCGCAGACCGAGCAGATAAGACGTTACATGGCGAGAGGAAATGGCAGACGGCGGGGGACTCGGGGCCCGGCTGTGGAGGCTCGCTGAAGCGAGACTGATCACTGCCGTTCTTCACACTCACACAGGATGCCAAGGAGGGGAATATATTGCCTCTGCCGTCTCCAGACTCGTGTGAAATGAGTTGGGCTTTATTGACGAACGCCATCGTTTTCGTTTGAATAATGAAATCCAGGAGAAGCCGCAAGGCATCCTCCAGAAAAACAAACATTTTCAGAATCACTGCAGCTTTGTGGAAAATCTAATCGCTCCTTCAAGACAACATGGGATTAAACTGTAATCCAAAATCCAGAGAAAGGTGGATCAACTGTGATCAACACCCATCAACTGAACATTCATGGCAGATTAAGCAGCTTGCACGTCGCTGTTTCCGCTGCCTCGGGCTCCCCGAGGCGGGAGCAGCAAGACGAACTGGCCCGTCACTTCAATACGCCGAGGAATCACAAAGGAGCGAGTGGAGGGCCGGCCTTTGTGTGGGACCGCGGCTTTTGGGTGGTCCGCAGGTTGGAAGCCCTCTGGGTGGGATCAAGCAGACCTCCACATATAGCAGCGATCAGACGACCTGTCGGAACAGGGCAGACACGGATCTAACGCCGCCGCCGGCGGCACAACGCTCCAGACCAGGCGAGAAATCACTTCTCCACAGAACTGCTGCTCCTCACTCCTCCCGCGGGGAACGATGGAGGCTAATGTGTGGAAAAATAAACCTTCTTTAGCTCACATTTGAGGGAAAAACCTCAGCAATGAGAAAAGTAATTACCAAAAGTACAGTGTAACTTTCTGCAGAGCGGTGAATTAAATGTGTTTCTCCTGAAGGCGCAGACCACACGATAATGTGGGAAATGTGTGTGTGTGTGTGTGTGTGTGTGTGTGTGTGTGTGTGTGTGTGTGTGTGTGTGAGACACACAGCGAGTCTGGGAACTGGCCCGGACCCCGAGCCACTGAGCTGATGTCTCGTTTCTTCTCTGGAGAGACCCTCCACGGCCGTTGTTCACGGAAGGCAGAGAAGCACTAGTGAACGGACGGGGGTTCAAACACTGCGCCGTCTGAATGGGGGGGTGGGGGGTGGGGGGGTAACCACTCCACAGCGCTCATTAAACCCTGTTTGGAAGTTATCTGACTTCATTACACAAAGTTTTCCAAACTAATTTGCCAGGTGCTTCATGTATATCTGTACATTTACTCTAGTTTTTTGTGTGTGTGTGTGTGTGTGTGTGTACAGCACACTTTGGTCTACTTTCCAGGATACAACCTAAAAAAAAAAAAAAAAAATCACCTTTTGATCTGCGTCCTGCTCCTTCGGGGATGTTTGCTGTTAACGAGACAGATGTAGGCAGCGCAGTGACTGTTATAAAGTACCAGGCCTAATGGGATTTGGTCGGCCCACCCTCCGTGATGCCTGAGTGCTGCTGAGCAGCGGGACTCGGGTTACAGCACATGCTCAGGTTGTGGTTTAACACTTGTGGGACGTGTAACACACGCACAGCGGTCATGTTCTCTCAAACACTGCCGTCACAGTTTTCTTTACAGACTCGGCCCCACTGTGTTTCAGCATCTTTGGGGGAGATTTTAAATGTTCCCAGCAGTAGTTTGAATTAGAAAGAAAACATGCTTCCATGTTCAAAGGCTTAAAGTGTAATCAAACAAATGATGAATCAGAGAAAGAAACCAGGTAACATGAAGAGATGGAGCCTGCAGTCAAATAAACATCTCCTTCTGTGGGTGAAGGTCTGATCATTGTGTAATAGTAAATAAAAAGTGAAGGAGCACGTGGCTGCAAACAGCTGAGTGGACTGTGTGTCTGCAGCGCCCTCGAGCGGCCCAAACCGGAACTGATGGAAAACACACATGAACTCCAGGCCTGATACTTCTGCAAACTGAACAGTGAACTGCTTCATAGATGTTAGTCACATGTTGTAGCTGCACTGTACTGACCGTCTGACTTTTTTTCTGTCTGAATATATGAGGATGAAGGTTCTCCCACTAAGTTAAGTACTTTAAAAATCAAAATTTAAATTTGATTAATCTTAAAGCTGCACATTGAAGCTTGTTGTTTTTAACCATAAAATGTAACTGCGAGCTCATTCAAATAATTTTCTTTCATTAAACAGAAGTGTGCACTTTCAGATAAACAATGTGTCTGTTTTTATTTGAAGTGTTGCAATTTTTTATTCAGCTATAAATCTAAAAACCTAGTGACCACATATTTTCTTCAATTTGTATTAATTAAAAGTTTTGAGAATTTATGGGTGACTGTGGATTGGTTGGGATCAGTCAGAAGGTTGCAGAAATAGTATCGGTCAGTGTGGAAAAATTAAAAAAATATAATTACCAAGTCAGTTGTTTGGTTAAACACTACAGATTAAACAGTTTATTCCCTTAACGTCTTGTAAATTTCAGTTGTTTTCATTTAAGGACATAAAATTCCACGAAAAAAACGTATTTTTTCATCTTTTGTAAAATTAGTTTTGCAAATAAAAATATTTATGTTACATTATTGTTTTATTGTTGTAGAATTTCCCGCCCTCTCTTCAGAAATGCCACGTCCGGTTTACCCGGAAGTGAGAACCATTCCAAAGATGGCGGAGCAGGGTCCGATGGCCATAGCGATGCGGCTCCGAAACCAGCTCCAGTCCGTCTACAAACTGGACCCGCTGAGGAACGAGGTGAGTGTCCGCGGTGCGGGAGCTCGGCCGGGCGGCGGGGGCGCGGCGGGCCGGGCCCGGGCGCGCTGGGGCCGCGCTAATGCGCGCTGTTCGCGGGAGATGGAGGAGAGACGAGAGAGGCACTGCGCCTGCGCTAAGAGCGGTGTTACGGGGTAACTGGTTTCCTAGTAATCTGAAGCCCGACTTCCTTTGGCGTCCCTGCCTGCTGTCCACTGACTGCGGTCAGACTGAACCGGCTGCAGTGCAGTGGAGACTCTGTCCTCTCACTGAGGTTGAGACCTGAGTCTGAGTCCCGTCCCTGCCGGGACGCTTCAGGACTCTCGTTACCTGAGCGCGTGCATCAGAGTGGCGGTCACAAGCCGACACACCGAGGAAGAAGAAGAGTCGCTAAAAGTACGAACTCAACAGTGTGGTTAAATGACAGGACGTGTTCCTGTTTGCCTTGTGTTCTTTTTCTTCTGTTTTTTTTAACATATAAAGCTGAAGTTATCAGCAGTAACGAAGGACGCCAGGGGAAGTGGGTCACCAGTTAACACGGAAACCATCTCATGTGGAACACGGGAGCAGCTCCGTGTTGTTCTGCGGAGCAGCGTGTTCACCCCCCCAAATAAACTCAGCGTTTCTCCCCCGTGAACTCACACAAATCATTTTTTCAGTGGCTTTGAACCGTGCCGAGAGCAAAGCGGTCCGGTACCGGTCCGCTATCGTCCAGAAAGAACTCCGGTACCGATCCGCTGTCAGCCCGGTAGAACTCCGGTTCCGGTCCCGCCGCGTTTCTCTGGTGTGATGAAGTGAAGCGGTCCCGCGCCAGTCCGGTGCCTCTGGTCTGGTCTCACCCAGGGATCACTCCGGTTTCGGTTCGGTTCACCGTGTCTCTCTCAGTTGCGCCTCTTCTTCGTCACTTTGTTTCACATCAGCTTCTTAAATTCCTGGAAAATAATAAAATAAACCTCCTTCTGCCGCACGTGTGAAGTGACGGAGGGATCGGTGATTGGTTATTTATTGATCAGTGATTGAATCTGTGAATCAAACGAAGCTCTCTGGCTGTGAGTCCTCTTGAAGAATCACGTTTCCTCACATCGACCTGACAGTTTTACATCAGGATGCCTGTGAACTTTTTTTCTGCTCCTGTTGTCCTCCTCTGGGGTCAAAGGTCAGGGTCAACCCGGTGGCATTCTGTCCCGTTTGTACATTTTGGAGTCTGTCTGTGTATTTCTTTCAACTCTCGCATTCAATTTTTTTTTTTTTTTATTGTGAGTCAGTTTGACCTTTACTGCCACGGCAGACGTGTGTGTAATCAGAGTGAGAGTGATGCAGCTCAGTGTCGCACGGCCCGCCGCCGCCGTTCTGTCGCCCCGTCAGGAAGTGACGGCTGCTGTTCTCCACAGGAGGAGGTGAAGCTGAAGATCAAGGACCTGAATGAACATATCGTCTGCTACCTTTGTGCGGGATACTTCATCGATGCCACGACCATTACCGAGTGTTTACACACCTGTGAGTGTTTCAGCTCCTCTCACGTCTTCAGTCCGTCCGGATGTTCATGATCTCTGAAGCGCGTGCGTGTGTGTGTGTCTGCAGTCTGTAAAAGCTGTATTGTCAAATACCTGCAAACGAGCAAGTACTGTCCCATGTGCAACATCAAAATCCACGAAACGCAGCCGCTACTCAACCTGAAGCTGGACCGGGTGATGCAGGACATCGTCTACAAGCTGGTTCCGGGCCTGCAGGAGAGTACGTACAGCGGCGGCGGCGGCAGAACGTCCCCTGAAACGCCAGTCCGTCCTGTCCTTAACACCTTTAAACGTCTCGTTTCAGGTGAAGACAAGAGAATAAAGGAGTTCTACCAGTCGCGCGGTCTAGAGAGGGTCATCCAGCCAGCGGGAGACGGTGAGTGGCGGCCACGCCTCCGCCCGCTGCTCCTGCAGTGACGGAGCCAGGAAGAGGCCGTCGCTTCGGAACCGCTGCTGAAACTCGAGAGCTGGAGACACAGCCAGTGACTCCTGCTCTCCTCTCTCTCTCTCTCTCTCTCTCTCCTCCGTCCAGACGGAGTCCCCGACGCCACCGGCTTGCCGTACACCAGCTTCGACCACTCGAAGGCTCACTTCTACCGATACGACGAGCAGGTGTCTCTGTGTCTGGAGCGTCTCAGGTAGAGCGCCGGCCGCCCCGCCCCCTCAGCAGGACGTCCGGACGCTTTAAACCAGGCTCTGTTTTGTCTCTGCAGCTCGTCGCTCGCCGGGAAAGATAAGACCAAGCTCACTCTTCAGGTGAGGGACTCCGGTCTGCGACGCCCGCTGGTCTGGGGTCAGTTTGAGGCGGAACTGCTGATGAACAGCTGGACCGATTGATCCGGTCTGGAGGAACAGTGACTCAGACTGAACCAGTCAGGAATGAGGCTCACGTCTCTTCAGACAGTTGTTGATTAAACTCGGCTGAAGTTAATGATTGATCAGAGCTGAAACGTCAGAACTAGTGCTGTCTGTTTTGGTAGCATTACTAGGAGGGCTGTTAATTAATTAGGGTTAGAAACAGGAGAGAAAATTCACTTATCTGAAGCTTAAAATGTTTCAAACCTCCTGTGGCGTCGATGTTCTGGACTGTTCTACACTGACAGAGAAACTGGGACTGCCCTTCCCTTGAGCAACTCAACTTTAACATGTTGGATAGTTCAAATCCCTCATGAGTGTTTTCTGATGTGAAACTGCTCCACTTGAGGGAAAAGATTCACATCAAGACAATATTGTGCATCAAATTGGTGATTTTGTGTTAATTTCAAGTTCATAAATGACACAATTAAAAATGGTTATTTAAACTTTTAATCAGTCGACAGCACGAGTTAAAATATTTTAGCATTTTCAGAAAAAAGCAACACACATACACACACACACACTCACACTCACTCTGAGTGGCTGTTTATTGGAGCTCAGCTGTGTAAGCTGAGATATGAGACTCCAGGAGCACGTCTCTCCTGCTGTAAGGCCCCGATCCGTCCAGCAGAGGGCGCTGCTGTCCCACTGACCTCCCGGTCGGTGTAACGTTCTCCTGGTCGGGTCCAGCTTGATGTGTGTCTCTCCTCTCTGCAGCAGAAGTTCGTCCGCTGCTCGGTGAGAGCCGAGGTGAGACACCTGAGGAAGGTTCTGTGTCACCGGCTCAACGTGGAGAAACACCAGGTCAGTGGCTGCAGCCGGGTCAGGGGTCAGGGGTCAGTAGAACCTGCCGTGTGTTTTAACCTCTGAGACAGATGTGGGCAGCTGGCCGGAGGCTCCGCCTCCTCCGGGTTTGGTTTGATCAGTCTTCTCCTCTCCAGGTCCAGATGCTGTTCAACAACGAGTCTCTGCCCGATCACATGACCATGAAGCGGCTATGGCTGTCACACTGGTTTGGGAAGGTAGGCTGGCCGACCCTGACCCCCCCCCCGGAGGTGACGGATCGCTGTCTGACGCTCTCTCCTCTTCCTCCTCTTCCTCCTCAGGCTCAGCCGTTAGTTCTTCACTACACCGTCAAGGACAAGCGCAGCAGATAGGACCTGCTGCCTCCGCCTGTACATATTTTGTACCATACATATTCTATTTTAATAGTGTTTGTGTACATATACTTATTTTCCTTGTTTTGTATTTTTGAAATAAATTTGAAATCTGAAAAATCAACCATTGATTGATTGATTGACTGATTGACTGGCAGCATGAAGCCTGTTTTCGGATGAGCTCCTCTTCTGCTCAGACGGATCCAGTAATCCTCCGTCCGGCTGTAATCCTGCGTCCAGAGCGGCTGCTGAGCTTCATGGATGAAGCCAGTTTGTTCCAGGAGCTGCCCTTGTCTCCTCACTCAGCGCCGCCAGGTGGCGCCCCCGGCCAGCTGTGATCCGTGCTGCCGATCATCTGAGCCTGTCTCCGCAGGACTCACTGTCCCCAGGTCTCTGGTGTCCTGTGATCCGATCCTCAGATCCTCTGGATTCAGGAGGAATCAGCCTGAAGCAGGTGAGAGTGAGGATCACTTCAGGATGAGCGCGGGTGTTTGTGTCTGGAAGGTCAGAGGTCAGATTTCGGATGGAGGAGGAGGAAGAGCAGCTCTTCATCAGGAGCCTGGAGGGAGACGGCTTCAGCCCGTCCCGCTCCCGGAGCAGGAGCTCCCGGCTCTTCCTATATGATCCCACTCACACGGATAAACCGATCCCAGTCTCAGCCTGTGGCCTCACACACACACACACACACACACACACACACACGCACGCACAGAACAGCAATAATCCCGCCGCTATGACCTTTAAGGCCAAACTAATGTTCCCTGGGTTCTGCTGGACGGAGCCTCTGGTGCTTCTGGGCCTTATTTTCTCACTAAAGAAACCAGGCCTGTGTGTGTGTGTGTGTGTGTGTGTGTGTGTGTGTGTGTGTGTGTGTGTGTGTGTGTGTGTGTGTGAGAGAGAGAGATTTAAAGGAATGCAGCATACATGAAAATAAAAAATGATCTAGAAAATCAGGAATTCTCTGCAGTAAAGGTTAAAGCTTTAAAATGACAGAGCTCTTTCACCCTATTATATTTTAATTCAATTTATTAGAATCAAACCCTCTCAGCTTTAGGAGCAGAACGCTTTATTTCCAGTCTCCTGCCGCCTCTAAACGCTCCATTATAAAAGCCTACTTGACTTTTCAACCTCACTATTCCAGCTGATTGCTTCTATTGTGTTCAGCAACCTGCTCTGCCTCTGCCTGCCCAACGCTCAGAGAAACCAGACAAAAAGGCCCAAAAGAGACAGAAGAGAGACAAAAAAACAGCCCAAAACACACTGAGAAAATCCAAAAAGAAACAGGAGAAACACCAAAAGAAACACAGACGGACAGAAACAGAAAAAAAGACCAAAACAAAGAGACAAAAACAAAAAACTAAAAAGAAACAGATGAAATACACGAATGGAAGAAAGTGCATAAATGAAACGCAAAAAAGACCATCAGAGACAAATCCACCGAAGAGCCGTTTGGTTTCTTTTTAGGATCTAAAGATTTGATCTGTAAAATTTTTAAAGTTAAATCACATTATAAGGTCTTCATCTTATTTAAACTGAACAAATTCTGCTTATTAAATTACAGAAAAATTCGAAGTGCAAAATAAATAAACAAAAACTGTGTAAAATCTTGGAAATGTCCCAGTTTATCTGCAGTTTTAAATATTATTAATCCGTCATCGATGTTCATGGATTTCATTCATGAACAAATATTCAAATATTACATTCATGGGATTTTATTTTACAGTTATTTCAACAAAATGTAATAGTATGCAAGTTAAAAATATAAATATTTTACGTTTCTAAATTTAACACAAACATTAACTGGAATTAATTGAGATATTTTAAAATTATTCTTATGTAAAATCCAAAATCTGCGCAAAACTTTCATTTTTACAATTGTTCAAAATAATCCTGTATAAATAACCTGATTGCGTCAAAAACTACAACAACAACAACACGGTCAAACTGTTGCAAATGGTGGGCCCGCGGCCGCCTCCCATTGAGCTTTATTCATTAGATCCTCACTGCGACCATTTGCTATTCATGGCACTTTCCTCCCCAAACAAACCCGAGCCCGGAGTGGCAGATGCGTGCCATTATTGCGCGCGGCTCGCTGGAAGCTGTTTTATGTGAGGCAGAGGCGGGTTAACCTAATCAATCATGTCGACCGGTTGTGTTAAAGAAGGAGGAAGAAAACATATGGCGCGGGGCGGAGGCGCGCCGCTCCTCCGGACCGGGACCTTCTTGTGACAAGACGGGGCCGAAGAAAGGGAAGAAAGGCGGAGGACGGCTGCTAATTGAAGTCACGGCACTTCAGGGCTCAAAGCAGAGGTCAATTATTCAGAGAGCTGCTGTTTAACCGACACGCCGCAGTTTTCGGCTGGAATATTTTACGCATTTCCAAATCCAGAGGCCATTTAATCCCAGCGTGTCCGGCGCGTTCCTACACACCCAAACTCAGATTTTAACCTCTATAATAATGCTGCAATATTTAATTCTGCAATTTATGTGTATTAGCCTATAATTGTCAATTTATATTTTGGAACAATTAATTATAAAGAATATGTTTTTGATTTCCTTTCAATCGTCGCTAAATTTAGAACATTTCTAAAGCTTGTCTGCGCAATAACATCCAGTAGATCTGCGGGATTCTTCAAATATCATATAACCTTTATTTACATAGATGCTGATTAAATAGAATGTTACAATAAAATTATCATATGGTGTCTGATCTATGTACAACAACTGAGAGCGTGGAGGAGGTGGAGGTGGAGGAGGTGGCGCGCTGGGCCTGCACGGAGCTTCTCCTTCAGTCTGCACGAGCGCGTCGAGACAAACTAATTCGTCCATCCAAAAAAAAAAAAAACAAAAAGAAAAAAAAAAGAAAAGAAATGGCGAAAAGAAAAAAAGAATTGCACGACATTTCCACCCCTTTAAAAAGCAGTCAGAGATTAAAATGCAGGTAATAAAATGTTTACAGTTCTCAGTCTGTCAGAAAGAAGCAGAAATCCTTCAGGCTGAAAGCTTTACAAGTCCCAATAATAAATTAAAACGAGGGCAGCGGGGTGGAGGGGGGGGTCTCCCCCCGGATCTTTATATGTGTTTATATCCTCCTCTTGACAATATCCGTGCAAAAGTTTGGGAGGAAAAAAAAGTCCCTTTTGGATTTTCTCGTCGTGAATCTGGTGAAAACCACCTGAGAGTCAGTCGTCCACCTCGATCTCCTCATCGTCCTCCGAGAACTCGTCCGTGGTCTGGTCTCTGGAGGAAGAGGGGGACTGTGGGAAGGCTCTGTGTCCCGGGGAGGTGGGGGAGATGCTGGGGGAGCGCGCGCCGGCCTGCGCCTCCTCCACGTTCTCCATGCTGACCAGCTTCTGCAGCGTCTGCGGCGTGATCTTCTTCAGCGACTCCACGTCCGCCTTCATCTCCTCCAGGTCGCGCTTCAGCTTGGCCCTGCGGTTCTGGAACCAGGTGATGACCTGCGCGTTGGACAGTCCCAGCTGCTGCGCGATCTGGTCCCGGTCCGCGGGGGACAGGTACTTCTGGTACAGGAAGCGCTTCTCCAGCTCGTAGATCTGGTGGTTCGTGAAGGCCGTGCGCGACTTCCTCCTCTTCTTGGACGTCTGCCTCTGGCCGAAGGCGTTGATGTGCTCGCGCCCTGCGGTGGAGAGGGAGACGGTGGGAGAGCAGTGAGGATCTGGGCAGGCCCGCCTCGGCTGTTATTATTACTGCACAATCCAGGGATTTCTTTAAAATATATATTTTCTAAATTAAAAACCACTCTAAATTCACACGAGCTGATATTTTTAGTTTAAAAATTAAAACATTAAAAACTTGCTCAGAACATAAAACGTCAATAATAACTTTAAATCCCATCAAGCGTATAAAGTTCCAGTGATTATTGTTGTTGTAATAAAATGTGCTCAGGGTCTATTTTCTGTGCGGGGAGGCCTGAAGGCAGCCTGGCTCCCTGACGGCGCTAAAACTTTCTGTTAGCTTCACATCATATCTAACAAACGTGAGCGTCAAAGCGCCTTTTCTTCTCCAGCTCGTCGAGCAGCTGATCCGACAAAACAAACCCGGAGGAGGATCTGAGCTCCGGATCTCTCCACACGGCCCGAGAAAACCCGAATAAACAAGAGCCCGGTTTACCTTCCGCGGCCTGGATCACGCTGACTTCCAGACCCTTGAAGGTTTTGCTGGCCAGCTCCTCCAGCGCGCACAGCGGCGACGACGGCGTGCTGATCCCGTTCCTGGCCGCGCCGGAGCCCGTCACCTTCTCCAGCGCCCGGGGAGGACAGATACTGGCCGCAGACTTCTTGACGGAGGGCTTGTTGAGGATATCCTCGATGCTGAAGGGCGTGAGCGGCTTGTTGGAGTTGGCGGGCGGCGGCAGCTGGTCCAGCGGAGCGCGCCTCCTCTCCTCCCCGCTGGACTGCAGCACGGAACCCGCCTTCGCGTCTTTGCTGGAGGTCATGGCAGTCCCGGACGATCGCTGCGCTCTCAAAAAAGTTGGTTATTTCATTCAAGTGGCGGGTGGAAGCGTCCACAGGTCCTCCTCGCGCGGCTCCGCTGACTTTTGACAGTTGGGCTTTAGCTGGGCTCGGTGCGCTCCTCCAGAATAAACATGCTGCTTCGCTTCGGGCGGAGTGGCGGAGGCAGCCGGACTGTGTTCCCCTCAGAGAGCCCCGGTCCCGCTGCCAAGCTCCATGAAGGTCTTCAGGAAGAAAGAGACTGGAGGGGCTGGATCCCTGCAAGGAGGGGACAAGCTCTTCTCGAGCACCGCGAGCAGGAAAGCTCCTGCTAACGAGTTATTGTTGATTGGGCGAAGTTCAATTAGAGAAACACTACACTACTTGCTGACCCGCCGCCGCGTCTTAAAGGGCCGGACCATAGAACTAATTGGACGTGGGGAATAGGAGGAGTCAGTCTGCTGCCGGCCGGGAGAAAGATGCCCTCCAATGTTTATGCATCTGTTTCCCTCTGCTGGTCTGCTGTGTTTCTCCCAGAAAGCGAGAGTCCATGGCCATTAAAACGCCGCCGCCGGCGCCCCGGTGTCACGGAAAAGTTTGGAGGAACACCAAGCCAACCACTGCTCTCCAGCCGCGAGACTCACTTACAGGCGTTTCCTTGCGTAATTACGCATCAGGCGTTTTGGGTGATGTGCGGGTTAGGAGCGGTGTGGCACCAGTCTGGATTAAAAATATCACAATGAGCACATTAGCTGACCTGCTTCTGGAATGTGATCAAATCACAGCCTGGAATTGGAGGAGAAGCAGCCAGGGTCACACCACAGGCTCTGGACGCGGGTTTTTTCTACTTGTATGATTTATATTCTAAAATAAATATTTAGATTGCAATTTCAAAAATAAAGACTCACTGCGATACTGGCGGGACGGTATTTATGAATCTTTATGAATCCAAAAAGACTCATTGAAGCTATTTGTAATTTAAAACAAAGAAAAGCTCAAAGTTTCAGGGTGAACTTTATTTTATTGCTGTTTCTGATGTTCTGCTGCTGCTCTGTTGTTTTTGCACCTGTGCTCCGGTGCGTCCCTGCAGGTCAGTCCAGCGCTCCGGGAAACTTAACGCGCCGATTATAAAGGTGAGGCCGCCGCCGCTCGGTCTCAGGACGGAGTGTGAGCCCTTTCTCCGTTTCTTTTTATTTTTTCCTTTTTTTTTTTTTTTTTTTTTTTTAACTGAAGGAGCTTTAAAGCCATGAGGGAGACGGATCACGGGACGCGGCGGATCCGGGAGCGCAGCAGGTACGTCTCCCAGGCTGTTCCGCTTGTTTCCTGCTCCTTTCTATTTTATTCCTATTTTATAGAATTCGTTTTAATACAGTGTGGAGCTTGTTTCCTGCCGAGATAATATTAATTTATCAGATATTTTGGGACCACATGAGGCACAGTGTTGTGTGAAAATATCAACAGCTTCAATACATTTTTTTTTTTTTTTTTTTACAGATTGGTGTTTTAGCTGAATTGTAAAAAGCCACTCCACCTGCAGAAAGCGCGCAGGCTGTAAAAACAAAGGCGCTTTATGAAAATCCACTGTGATTTTTCTCCTGAGCCCAGCGGGGAGGCGCGCCGCTGCGCGCAGGCCCGAGCCAACAGGAGCATATGGTGACATTGGTTTAGGGACAGAGTTATAAAACAGCAGGAAATTCTATTATCGCCTCGGAGGTCCACCCTGATGGCTGCTCGGAATACAGATTTCTCCACGAGTAGTACTCACTGCACTCTGGGAATTTGGACACAAGCACGCGCGCCGTTTTAAAATAAAATAGAATAAAATAAGATGAAAAGGTTTTAAGCTCACAGTGAAGCTGATTCCACATGATGTTTCTGCTACTGGATTTACAAGTGAAGCTACTGAAACATGATTTAAATGTCTAAATATTTTCAAATATTTCTGTGTTCTGGAATAATGAAATAAATGAGCCCATCTTCTATAGTTTTATTCTAATAGACGTTATTCCCTCGTGCGCTTCCGGCCTCTGTCTGCTGAAAATAAAGAGTTTTTCTCTAAATGTGTGAAGAAGCTCTGCGCCCTGATGGAGCCTCCACCCGCTGCACCCTCTCCTTCCTCTGCTGAGGGAGATTATTCACCTTCATTTGGCTCTAATTTAAAAAAAAAAAACCTTAAAATAATCCCGAGCAGCGGCTGAGAGGCTCGTTCATGCTGCCTCGATTTAAAGGTGATTAGAAGCCGATCAGATCATCGATCATCGGATCTGGAGACATCTAGTTTGATTTCACATCGCAGAGCTGAGTTACATTTCTTCCCTTCATGAATCCACTGTGATTCCCTCTGCGGTTAAACTGCAGCTCCTCTTGTTTCACCATCAGCAGTGATCAGGATCAATTCCTGCACCTTTCCACCCTCCGCAGCTCAGATCACCGCAGTGAAAGCAGGTTTTCTCTCATTAATCATGAGTTAATCCACCTCCTCCACGCTCAGAGGGCATGGCAGCAGCCTCCTCTGCAGACAGAGCGTTAACTGATGAACGCGCCTCACGCAGAAGGCCCGGCAGAAAACACTGGATGTCAGCGGATCCTTCAACTTCATGTTTTCAGATTCATGAACAGGAATTCTTTTCTTCTGAATGTTTGAATTTCAAGATACCAGCAAGAAATAAATATGAATGAAAAACAATTTGAATTTATGATGAAAAAAAGATTAATAAAATCAGTCTGGACCAAATCTGGACCGGGCCGGTCAGGGTTTCTCCTGCTTTCACAGAGAATCGGAGCCGTTTTAGTGAGCAGAGGTCGAGGAGAAGGAGAGGCGCAGCGCGCGCACGGCGCGCAGCTGAGAGAACCTGATCCAGCAGCGGCGGCGGCCCGGCGCTCCGCTCAGCGCGTGTCTCCGTTTCAGCCGGACTCTATCCGGAGAGCCGCTCAGCGGCGCGCGACGCCTCTGTTTTCTCCACGACTCTGAAGAAAAACACTCAGGCTGAAGGAGAAAAACCTTTATTTTCCATTTTGACTGCAGGTTTTTATTTAGGGCTAACTGTGGTTTTCATCTCCACGTGCGTAATGAGAGGAGGACCTCTCCCACCAGGCGCGCAACACCTGCCGCCCTCCGAGTGCGTGCGCGCGCCTCCTCTCATATTATTCTATGAAACCTTTGTCACTGCAGAAGCGTCTGCATTTCCTCTGTGCACGCGCCGTTACGCAGTGACGCGCGGACACGCACAGGTGTCCCGCAGTGACGCGGGGGTCCTCCATTGGCCCCGCGTGACGCTCATCTGAGATTACAGCAGACGACCCGAGATTTCATTCCTTTAGTCACTTCAGATTAAAAAAAAAAAAAGGAAAAAAAATCTTTAAACTTCAGCTTGAAAGAATGTTTCACAGTTAAGATTTTTTTTTTAATTCACAGAGGCCTTCTGTCACAAACCTCCACTGTTTAAATAAAACTGATTGAGTGTTTTTTTTTTACAAATAAAAGTTTTTCATTCATTCATACAAATATTTATTATTATTATTATTATTATTATTATTATTATTATTATTATTATTATTATTAATAGGACTCTACAGGCAAACAATTTCCAATCTGAGACATGTATTAATGTATTTATTTGACTGTTTATTAAAAAAGTGAGTGAAAATTGCAGGAAATCTGCAAAACGTTCAGACATTAGTTAGTTAGCTATAACCTCAGCTATAACAGTATTTAGCACAATGATTTAATCATTTGTGATTATTAGAAACATGAAAATGTTATTTTTGGAGACAATTAAACAAATGAATGATTTATCAGACAACAGGCTGAAATCTGACATTTTATCATGGAAACTGTTAATTTTAGCAACATTTGCTTTAAAATGATGGCTTCCACACTTCACTTCAAAAAATTTTAATCATTATTAGATTAAAATTTTCTCAGTTTTCAGATGTCAACATATAATCAATATCTACACAAAAACCTGGTTGAGGGAGAAAACAGTCATCTAAACGAGGCTGAAGTCAAATCCAGACAGAGCTCATCATCAATAAGTCATGGATGGAGCAGTTTGTTTGTGTTCTGATATCAGGCCTGAATCAATAATCAGCCATCAGAGACCAAGTGGAGCTGCTGCTGTTTCTCAGTGACACACACACACACACACACACACACACACACACACACACACACACCCTCCCTCAGGACCGGCTCTCTATCGGCCCTCTGGGGCCCGTTGAAGATGATAAAGAAGGAAGCAGCTACAACATTACTGCTGTCTGAGTCCTGACTGGCTTCATTACCGAGCAATTATCCCACTGTGTGTGTGTGTGTGTGTGTGTGTGTGTGTGTGTGTGTGTGTGTGTGTGTGTGTGTGTGTGTGTGTGTGTGTGTGTGTGTGTGTGTGTGTGTGTGGCCTGCAGCCCACTCATTAAACAGACCGATGCCTCCACGCTCTAATCTTTATGATTGTCTCCATCAGTATATTGAAATCAGTTTGACTGGTCTGATATGAAGACTGTTGTAATTTTACAGCAAATTATTTTAAATCATGTTCAGAGTTTTTAATGTGGAATCACGAGGTTCACAGTGTGAGTCAAGAAATCTTCATCTTTTCTTCAAGTATTAATGGTGAATTATGACAATACACACACACACACACACACACTCAAACACACGCACGAATGCATACATGTGCATACACACTTCACACTGGAGGAAATTTAGTTTTTAAACTGTATTTCTCTACATTTCACTTTAGGATAAATGACGTTATTGAGCAACTTTATCGTTTCTTCTAATCCAGCGGTGTTCAACCTGTGGCTCTGTGGCTCAGTCCCTCTACATTGGCTCCATGAAGCTTTCACAGAAGAAACATTGATCTTATTTTTATTATGGTGTCACATCACAGGACTGCTCAGAATGATTCTTCACTCTCGGTTCTAAAGGGATTCAAAAAAGGTTTGAGTGGTTAAAAAACCTGAAAGGTCAAGAATTTCTAACAGAAGAAAATTAATCATGAAGGGAAAAAGCATGTAGAACTGTTTAAAAGAGCTAAAATTTTTATAACTACTAAAATTTCAAAATTGTAAAAAAAAAAAAAAAAAAAAGAAGAGCAAAACTGTTAAATCAGGTACAAACAGGCTAAATGTGATAAAATGTTCAAGACTGTGATTAAAACCTCATTAATGCATCATGAGATGTTGTTTTATAGTTGCATCAAATTCTCATCAGCCGCATTCGTCTAGTTTTATGGGTTAAATGTGCTTTGCAGCTTCACTTATTGTCACAGAAAAGTCTCTTTAGGCCATAAAGGTCACAGAGTCCTGCTCCAAACCAATGAAGAGTCCCGGAGACACCAGAAGATACAAGAACCCTGAGGTGAACATGAAGCCTGCATGCTGTGTTTTATTTACTGACACGTCCTTTAAAGAACAGCAGACACACTGCTGCTGTGGGACTGCTTAAAAAAAAACTGACTGAGGAATTAATCAATCAATAAATATGAAATATGCTCAGTTGAGGTCAATTTGAAACATTTCTGCTCAAATCTCATGGAACATGACTGTTTTATTTCCTTCAAAAGTCTCAGAAGAATCAGTAGAATTCCTCTATCATGGCAGCGTTAAATGGAACTGAAGAGTGAAACGGAACATGAAATAATTCAGCTGAACAGAAAATAGCTCAACAGGACCAAGACTGAATTTCCTCTAATGAGGAGAAGTGAGACGACTATTCCACACTTCATCAGGCGACATCTATTCTCTTCATTTAAACCAGAGGACACGTTTCAGTCATTTTCACGTCTTCATGTCTCATGAAGTGTTTCTGAAACTATTGAAATCAGAGGAGAGATTAGAAAACCTCGGCTTTGATTCCTGCTCCAGCTTGTTTTCTTCAAATAATCATTTTCTCTCTTTTTTAAATACAAAATAGACTCATGAAGAAAATAACAGAACAAAATGATAACAACATGACCTTTCATCAGCACACACACACACACACACACACACACACACACACACACACACACACACTGTCTGGTTCTTGTTTTCCTCCATTACTTTCAATGTTTTAGTTGTTAAATGAAGCAGAAAAATGATTTTTAAGGACGTGAGAACATCAAATCCAGACATGAAGACTTCTTCAGGTTTTTAGTGTTTGGAAAGAGTCCTGAACCCAGATCCATCTTCTCTTAGTGTTTGATCAGAAATCCTTCCCTCTTCAATTCAGCTAAATAAAGACATTTCTTCAACAGTGTCCTTTAAAAAGAAAAGAAAACAATTCATTGTTGATTCAAATGAAAAAGTTCAGTTTAAAAAATAGCTGAACAACAGTAGAAAGTATAGGAAAACGCAGATGGAGGAGGGTGGAGGTCTATTTCTCATGAAAACTCTGGATTCTATACAGAATAACACAAATTCTACTGAAAATCATGAATTTCTGTTAATGAAATAGACTGAAATTCATGGACAGAAAAAAACTCCTTCAGTCTTCAGTTCATCTCTTAAATTCACCTATAGGAAACCTAGAATAAAGTCTGAAATCTAAATAAATAAATAAATAAATAAATAAATAAATAAATAAAGTTGAAATGTTCAAATGAGGTCAAAATAAAATACTCTACTTCACCTCTGGAAAGAACGTGAAGAATCAAGTAGCACTGGTTTTAGGTTTGATGTTGATTTTTAATAAAGGAAAAATGTTGAATTGTTGAAGTTGGTTTGAATTTGATAAGAGAGAGAGAGAGAGAGAGAGAGAGAGAGAGAGAGAGAGAGAGAGAGAGAGAGAGAGAGAGAGAGAGAGAGAATTAAATGGGACTTTTTATTCCTCTATAAATCAGAATAAAGCCTAATTCTGCTCTTAAATAACCATGTAAACCCCTGAAAACTTTATTCAGAATTAAGTTTGAATCCGAGTAGACCGGTAGGTTTATTCTGCTTTGGAAGCAGAATTGTGCTAATTTGGGCGACTTCATTCTGGTCGTTCTGCGCATGCTCCGTTGTGATGACGCAATTTTCCAAGATGGCGGCCCGCGGTCCGCGTTTCAACTCGTATGAAGACGATTTGTTTAACGGCAGTTTTAGAGAAACTGGATGTAATTAAACGAGCGGGTCGACGGGTGCTTAACAACGAGGGCATTTCAAAGCTGTAGTGTCAAAGTTAGTCGAGAAAGAAAGACGAGAAAACGCTATTTATTTCCGGGAGACGTCAGTACGTCATGGCCGCTCCGTCCAATCAGAACGCTTCACAGACCCCAAAGAGAGAGAGGATTTAATCCTTCGTTTTTCCCATGAAAACATGACGCTCATACATAAAATTCCGATTTACTTGATTCAGAATAAAACAATTTTCAGAATAAAAACACCCTGTAACCACACTCAGCGAGAGATACACACACACACACACACACACACACACACACTCCCTCTCCCCTCAGAAGGCCCATCTCCTCCTCTTGTCACTGCTCTTATCTCTGGCAAATGAAGACAGATCGTGGTGTGAGCTCCTCGTTCCAGGAGAGCTTTCAACAAATTAATCACCTGCAATTCTATCCGTGTCCACTTGGGCGCCCGGCGGTCCCTGAAGCAGGCGGAGGCCTCATGGGTGGAGCAGGCGGAGCGGGCGGAGGAGAGAGGCTGGATGGTGTGGAGCCTGGACCTGCAGGACCAGCCTTCCTCCTCCTCCTCCTCCTCCTCCTCACATCAGGATTTCATTAAGTGGTGAGCTGCAGCTCTCCCCCCAGTCCTCCCCACTCCATCACCAGCACCCCCCTCCGCCCCCCCCCCCCCCCCCCCCCCCCCCCCTCGCTCTCTGCTGAGCCACTTTGCTCCCAAACCAAATGAGGAAATAGCTGGTCTGCTCGCTGACAGACCCCGGCTCTGGCCGTAAAGATAAATGACCCACAGTATTAAAGTTTAACACGTTGACAAAACCCACCTGATCTGTGGGATTAATGCAACAAAAAGCTCCATCTGTGGAAACAGAGGAGGAGAGGAGGGCTGACGGAGGGCTGACGGAGGGCTGACGGAGGAGAGTAATGCCGGCCACGCAGAAGGTCAAACAATATTTAGGATAAGTACATGTGTAGAGCTGAGAGGAGAGACGGCTCTCTGGGCCAAGAGGGAGAAATTAACACACACACACACACACACACACACACACACACACACACACACACACACACACACACACACACACACACTGTGAACTCCCCATTCTTAATGATCCCCCAGAAAAACAGGAGGAATTCTTTGAGGCCGTCTGAAGCGGAGAGAGCAGAAACACAGAGACTCTATCTGATTCATGCAGCCATCATTTGTCGTGCAAGAACCTCATTCTGTGCACATATTTTCTGTTTGATGAAGTTTTGGAGGTATTAATTCATCAGGTCAGATTCATGCATTTGTTAATTTTGTGGATTTCAGTGACTTTAATTATTCTAAATGTCAGCTGATTTCATGACTTTAAACTCCTCGGCTCCGCTCAGTCAGATTTATTCACCTTCAGGTGGACTGGAGGAGTCAAATAACTGTTAAACAGCAAGAGCTGAAATGTGTTCCTTTCTTTCAAGTACAAGAGCGTTTCGAGGATTCTGGATTTAATCTGTTCAAACCTGAAAATCCCAAAACAATCCGTGGGATTCCAGCATCCTGCTGCTGCAAAACGTCTGACTGAATGAAAGCCTGGTGAAAAATGTCCAACCTGCTGCAGTGCCCTGAGCCCCGGCCTGCAGGCTGCGATGCTAATGCTAACCTCTGTTAGCTCTGTCTGTACTCAGTGAGATGTGACTCTCGTTGATATTTTCTATTTGATTGATTTTTATCTAATAATTCATCCATCGACAAGCAGTGAATGGAAGCAGCATCAGTCGGGTTTAATCAGAGGAAGATTTTTAACCTTTTTGTAAATCTTACACAAGCAGCTCTAATTTAAATGTATTAATTAGTGCTGTCAATCAACTAATTTTAAAAAAAATTAATTTATTTTAACCCTTGACCAAAATTAATCGCTATTAATCACATCATTTATGAACTTGAAATCAGCACACAGAATCACCAGTTTAATGCACAAAACCACTTCGTCTGAATATGTAAACTCAAGTGGAGCAATTTTAAATCAGAAAACACTAATGTGGGATTTGAACCATTCATTTTAAAATTGATGCCCAAGGGAGGGCCAGTGTTATTTTCTCTCTCAGTTGTTGAATCTTTCAGAACATCGTCGCCACAGGAGGATGTTTCAAACTATTTTAAGCTTCAAATGAAGAATCTGATCCTCATAATCCACCTGGACTGAACAGGGAGGGAATAAAAATGTCTCCGCGACAGTAAAATAAGTTTTCTCTTTTATTTCTTTTCTTTGAGCCAATTGTTAACCCCAACCCTGCTTCTGCGATTAATCGAATTTAGAAAAAGTCATCTTTGACAGGCTTCCATTCAATAATCATGATTAATGCCATTAAAACTGACTACACCACTTTTAGTCAATTGATGAGTCTCATGGGGAGTTAATTCCTGATTTTCAGCTTTTTTCTCCCAGAAACACTTCATATCGTGGTGGACTTCTACAACAAAATCCTTAAACATCTTTCTGAAATCCAGTCTAGGAGTTTAGAAAATGTTCAAACCTTCATGTTTATTAGAGAAACTCAGTAGAGACCTTTGTAAACCTCAGATGAGCATTTCCTCTGAGTTCCCGCTGCCTCTTCAGTCCCTCAGTGTGTTTTCTGCAGTCAAACATGTTTTGAAGTCCAGATCTCTGAGAGCTGCGGAGGCTGACTCCCCTCCATGGACTGACTGAACTGTTTTCATACATCTACAAACACATCGGCTCATCTAACAGTTCTACTAGAACTGTTCTGACAAAACGCTGCCCCCCCCCTGCAGGATCGGCTCTGTGTTCATGGACCTGGACTCAGGTCGTCGGGCCGACGCTGTGAAGCTTCTCCAGGCCCTCTAAGCCTGCTGGGATTGTTTCCTGTGCGGACTGGCCCTCCAGCAGAGAAGCAGAGGCTGCTCCTCAGGCCGGCCGCTGCTGTGATTCATGCGGGTTTTAAAAAGCGATGCAGAAAGCAGCTCGGCAGGATTAAACCAACAGAGAGAGTGTTTGGCGCTCCGGCTCGCTGCTTCATGGAATCCTCCACGTGAAATACAAGCTGCTGGAGTGCAGCGAAAAGCTCTTCTGGAGCACGGCGGCCGGCCGCTAAATCACTGTTATTGCTTCTTATTTTTCATACCAGGCTGAATCTGAAGGACTTGCTCTCGGAGAGCTTTTTTTAAATATCCACAAGGTGAAAACGTTCAGCTGCGGATAAATAATGAAGCCTGCTGGAGCTTCAGGGAAGCAGCCTCTGATCCACAGCAGGCGGCTTCGATCCCAGCAGTAACAAACCAGTCAGGACACGTGACTGAAAACACCCAGAAAAGACAGAAATCAAAGTTTAACCGGAGGAATTCAAGGTTCTGAAGGTTCTGACAGCAATAATCAGAGTTTCTCCAGGTTTAGGTTTAATAACAGAGTAGAACAGGAAAACTAGCAGAGAGAGAGAGAGAGAGAGAGAGAGAGAGAGAGAGTGCAGAAACATAAATATGAAGGGAGTGGGAGCGCTAAGCGAGGTCTTGGCCCGATCCGCCTTCATAAAATATTCTGTCGCACACGTTCATAAATATGAGGGAAAAGGCCTGGGACTGTACGGAGAGGAGCGCCTGACCTCTGACCCCCACGTCCAGATAAAGACGGATGTGACTCCTGCAGGCGGCGCGCTGAGGGAGGAGGTGAGGACCGATCGGAGGGACCGGATCCTCCGGCTCCTCCCGCTGTAACGGCGGTCAGACGCTCACTTCCTGTTCAGGTTGAGTTCCTGCTCTGGAGCTTTTACAGGAACCTCCTCGATGCTCTCTGTTGTCTCTTCTGGGAAAAAGACTGTTTGTCCAGTAAACTGTCTCCCTGCTTCAGCTCCATTCAAAGAGCTTCACAGATAAAGAAACTGAAACGACAGAGAGGAGAAGAGAAACAAAGCGGGCTCTCGTGCAGCGCCCTGCAGGAGGAAGAGATTCCTGCAGGAGCAGAGGGCGAGCCGCACTGCATCGCTTCAGAAGGTTTTTAATTCTGAAAAAAACAAACAAACAAAATCCTAAAAATCTACCTGGAAAAAAAGGGAAAAAAAATGTTTTCTTTGTTTTTTAAAATTTGGACAAATTAAATACAAAACTGAGTTTTTTTTCTTTATTATCTAAAATTCTTTACCTGGTCACCTCTTATTTGGTCACTGCTTCAATATCTGATTCACAGAATCCCATAATCCCCGTCTCTTAAAGAATATTAATCTCAGTCCATTCATAACGTAGAATATTCATCCCAGCCTGTTTACAATGTAGAAAATTAATCCCACTCTGTATATAATGCAGAATATCAATCCCAGTCTGTTGCTAAACATTAATCCCATGATATATATAATCTAGATTATTAGTCCCAGTCTGTTGATGAGCATCAATCACAGCCTGTTCGTGAACATTAATCCCAATCTAATAATGTTGCAGAATGTTAATCCCAGTTTGTTAATGTATATGAATATTAACATTAATATCAGTCCATTGATGATTGTTAATTGAATCTGTTGATAATGTGGAATATTAATCCCAGTTCATCAATGATGCAGAATGCTAATCCGAGTCCACTGATGAATATTTATCACAGTCTGTAGATATCTGGAGGTTAAGGCTCTACCAGAGAGCAGAGTAAAGCTTTGATACATTAGTTATTCTATCTAATCTCAGATTAATATTTTTCCTCTGAGCTTCTCATTAAAAACATAAATGAAAATGTCAGATCATCCGTAAGAGAGGGAGAAACTTTCACTCATTGATTTATCTTCCTTCCTAATTGGATTAAATCTGGTCGTTTTCATCTTTGGAGACAAATAAAGCTTCTGATGCTGAGGAAAGATGGAAATAATGACGTTTAGCTGTCCTGATGTTGACTCGCAGCTGCTGCTTTTCACATTACTGCCTCTGGAAGTGTCGGCTGGATGTTGGGCCTGACGGTGAGTCCAGATGTGAGCACATGTGGAGTCGGATCAGGGAGGAGGAGTCTGCCTTCAGCAGGATATTTACAGCCTCATGCGAGGACGGCGGCTCACTGATGACTTTTTAAACGTCTCAGCCGTGGATCAGCTCCAGGTGTGACTCTGCTGCTGGAGGAGTCGGCCCAGCTTCAGGAGGAAGAGGAGCAGGAAGAGGAGCAGGAAGAGGGGGAGGAAGAGGGGGAGGAAGAGGAGCAGGAAGAGGGGGATTATTAAATCTGAATGAAGATAACTTGATGAAGATTTCATTGTGTCTCTTTATCAATTCCTCTATTGTCGTTTTCGGTAAAATGTAAACTTCTTACTGCTGTTCCAAGATGTTGACTTGACAGATGCCTGATGAAATGTATTATTTTATTTTAATTTATTACCAAAAGTATTCGTTCACCTGCCATCAGACAGACTGGAGCACCTGAAGTCCATCACTGCAGATCTGAGCGAATACTTCTGGCAGAGTTTCGTTAAAACGGAATGTTTTCTCGTCAGCTGATCTGATTTGAGTCTCGGGCCTGAAGCAGGTGTTTTCTGGCTCCCTGTGAACGCCACTGCGGATGCTGGTTGTTCCATTTCCAGCTGTGATCGAACCACCTCTGCTTCCGTCTACTCCCAGATGTGAAAAGGCCTGAAACTCACTGATCTCCTTCTCCATTCTCCAGCTTTTCTCTCTGACTTTGAAAACAACAAAGAAAAAACACATCAGTCAACTTGGTGTCCCATTTCTTTTTTTCCTCTCCCCCCGGAGGATCGGCAGTCTGTGTGCAGCGGCCATGACACTCCCCTCGGTGACCACATCCGCCATAAGCAGGCGGAGATGAAGCGGTATGGAGATTATCGGGACAGAGAGCCTCCAGCCTGTCACGGGATGCAGAGCGTATTGTACATCCACATGTATTGAACACAAAGCTGTCAGCGTCCGTGACAGCCCCATTCATCACACACACAGCCAATCCTGTCAGCGGCACAATGCCACCCCCCTCCCCCCCTCCTCCACCCTCCTCCTCCGCCCCCCCCCCTCCTCTAAGTGACAGCATTGAAATGAACATTAGGACACCCGGGTATATATTGAAATGATTTGTTTTTCCGCCTCCCACTGAAGCCAATTTCCAGAGGCTAATAAACCTGGGAATGAGCTCCGTCTGACTGAAGGGTGGAGGTCCCCCGGGTGGGCGTCTTCCTCTCTCCTCCGCTCGCATTTAGATCCACTGGATGAATTTAGATCTTCAAAAAAAAACAAACAAACAAACAAAAAAAAATCTCCTCCTGGAGCTGCAACAATCTGAACACTAATGAGAGAAAGTTTAGAAAAAAACACTGAGTCCAGACCGGCGGGAGGTCCAGACCTTCCAGACCTGGACTACATGGATCCAGGTTCTGGTTCCCGGCCTGAGGCTTCCTGTCAGAGGAGGAGAAACGACCGGAGCCGCTGATCTCTGCCCTCGGCTGCGCGGTGGTGCAGTGGACAGCCCTCTCTCGGGCACCCCGGGTGGAGTCGTGAGCTCTCTGTGCTGAGTTTGCATGTTTTCCCTGAGCGTCCTGCTGGACCTGACTCCGTCAGCAGGATGTCTTCTGCTCTGACTGAGACCAGCGTCAGCTGAATGTGGATTTATTCAGTGTCAGGTTTCTGTACCTCACTGTGAGAAAACGGACTCACCTCTTCATTGTGTCGTTACACTCTGACTCAACTTTACTGATGTTTAAACTTCAAATCAAAACATGTTGAATGATGTGGAATAATGCTTTGTTTTCAAAGTTCTCAGGAACACAGTGTGACGGCCGCTCTGTTTTGTCTGAGGTCACTTGGAAACAGCGTCTGCTCGTCTCGTGAGATCTAGCTATATGAGATGGCGTGGCCGGAAGTCCGGCCAGAGTCGGGCTGGATTCTCCCGGAGCAACAGCCTTGCTCTCAATCAGCTGATTTGTGTGTGCTTCCTCTGCAATCCTCAATAAATCCTCCTTGTGCAGAATCAACACCTTGACTCGTCATCTTTGGCTCTGATTCACCAAAAATTCCACATTGAATACATGAAAAAACATTTCATATCTCATTAGAAATAAAAACACGACAGATGAAGGCGTCAGTCTGAAGACTCAGAAACCCCCAAACCAGTCCGCAAGAAATCGAGTCTCAGATTTCCAATACTTTTCGTCTTTCAGCAGCGTCCTCCGACTTTAACCTCGACCATCGAGACCAATCCAGGCTGCAGGACTCCGCCTCGGAGAATCGTCCCACAACGCCGCCGCCGCCGCCGCCGCCATCGATCCTGCTGCAGTGAAGGCTGAAAGCATGCATGGAGACGTGTGTGTGTGTGTGTGTGTGTGTGTGTGTGTGTGTGTGTGTGTGTGTGTGTGTGTGTGTGTGTGTGTGTGTGTGTGTGTGTGTGTGTGTGTGTGTGTGTGTGTGTGTGTGTGCAGCGTGCCAGCCTCCTGAGTCAGCAGAGTCTCAGTAATTACCCCGGATCCAGAGGCAGAGGGGCTCACGGCGCTGACAGGGGGAGCATCATTTCCCAGCCTGCCCCGGGACTGCGCACCGCAATAACACCACTCAACAGGCCCATCAGCTTGATCCACATCACATTCTCACACGATTGCAAACACCTAACCTATTTATGCCGTAAACAACAGCAGAGCTAATAAAACAAGCCATTGCTGTGTGTGGATGTAATCCAATCAGGTGCCTTCTTAAATAATGTCTCCTGTACTGTACGGCGTGTCGGGCGCAGGAACAATGCTCCAATATGTCTCTGATGAGCATAATGAGACTTTTCAATAACACATTCATAAAGAATGTATGAATTCAGGCAGAAACGGCCCATTGCTGTTGACAAGGCCTGACAAAACGCTGGGCTCACTTTGCGTCACTGTCCTCACAAGTCCAGCATTCCTCATCGACGGCGACTGGAAGCCTCGTCACGTGAACCGTCTGACGTCCGAACATCACTTATTATTGGTCTTGAAGCAGTCAGGCTCACGGGGAACTGACAGATCCTGAAGGCCTCGGGCTGAACCCAGATCACCGGAGAGCATTTCAGTGGAGGGTAATCTGATTTTCACCTCGTTCTTTAAAACACATGAACAGTGCGTCACTCTCCGCTGGATAATCCAGACTTCAGACTTCTGTTCTCTTAATGTGTCTCTTTCTTCAGCCTCGAGATCTGAGTCAGAAGTTTTGGCGACGCATTGGGTTCAAATGAGACGACATGAGACGACATCAGATATCATGAGACAACATGCAACAACACGACATGAGACGAGGTGACGAGACGATCCTGTATTTGTCCCACAGAGGGGAGGGTGGAGTTACAACATCAAGAGGACAGAGAATAAAGATGAGAGGAGCAAAAGAAAAGAATATGAACAATATATCGTCAGTGTAGAAGTTTTAAGCCTAATGCTGAATGTGAGGGACCCTGGCTCGATTCCAACACACACTTTGTGATTAAAAACCGGTCCAGTCCAGTGTGAATTCTCCTGCATTGATCCCCACTGATTCTACAAGAATGACGATGTTTCTCTGGGAAGCTGGAGTTCTCATGTTCTCCCTGTGCGTGGGTTTTCTGCCACAGTTAGCTGGACTGACTCCATCACCTCCCCACCCTGGAGAGAACACTGAGTAATTATGATAATAGTCAATATTGAATATGACATATGAATAGTTTAATCCCCTCATAACAAAAGTTTTCAAATGAAAATTAAAGTAGTGTCTTTATTTACACGGCGATGCTCTGAGCCACTGAAATTAAGACTTCTTCAGAAAATAAACTCGCTTGTGTATCTTTTATGAATCAGTGTGCAAGACTTGATAGTTTCGTTTGTTTATTTGTTTGTTTTTTTAACGAAGCCATAAAGCATGAGGTAGAAATACAGCCTCGACTAGAAGAGGAGCCATGCAGGCTGTCGCTACGTATTGAGTGGAATATGAGCTTTTTATCTGTTTGTGCCTCCATAATTCCTGCATTCTTCTTCTATGTTTACATGATGTAAACAGTGAGCGATGCTGCCTCCTGCAGTGCTGGTAGTGAACTGCAGTGACAGCTGAGCATGATGTGAGTTTATCAAACGGCAACAAACCAACAACAGGATTAGGACACACTTGAATTTTCTTCTCTGCTTTCAGCAGCAAACAAAGAGGTGGAGGAAGACGCTAAAAATATACTTTTACATCTGTGGCGGGTTATGGTGACAGAGCGCTGTGGAGGACGGTGCAGCCGCCGCCGTCCAGTGGAATATGGAAGGAAGAAGCTGGAAAACTTCACCCAGGTTGCAACGTCTGGGAACATTTCACTGAAAATGAACCACCGAAACACGTTAAATGAAACTTTGACGTTTGACTTTCATCCCATTGTAGCTCTTCAGTCATGAACCAACACCTTAAAACACCAACAGTTTAAACACCAACACCCAACACTTAAAAATATGGAAGATTGTGACAAATTGAAAAAAATAATTGATAGATTATTACTAGCCCTAATGGTTTCATTACAAAAACCAACAACAGCCCCAACTAGTGGAGCAACATGAGAACTACATGGTTTTCAGAATGTTTCCATGGAAACATGAAACCTTTCTAAAATAAATGCAAAACCGGGACTTTATTAGCTGAAAGGTTATGGTGGAAACGGGGCCTAAAGCTGCTGCTCTTCATTCCAGCTGCTTCCTCTGCTTCCTCCCTGGAAGGTGAAGCTCGGCTCCTCCCGGACTCTCCGCCGCCGCTGCATGCTGACCACGCCGTGGAGGGAGCTCATTTGGAAGTCAGCGCACTTTTCCCTGGTGAAGGCACCCCGTGCCCTTCCCCCCTCCTGCTTTATTTTTAATTAACCTCTCAAAGATACTCTGTTGTTGCTTCCTGTGTCTGTGCCAGCGAGGTTAATGATTTCAGCGGTCCAGGGAGACGCCGCGGAGGACAGATCAATGCAGCTCAATTCCCTGCGCCTGTGTTCGGTCTCAGTCGCCGGACGGCGGTGAAAAGGAGCCGAGGCTGATTGTGTGGCGGCGGACACCTTCCTCTGACACGGTGCCGCACTCTGCATGCCAACAAAGAGGCGGAGAGGCACATGACTAATTCAACACAAACATCCACGCTCAGCACGCACCGAATACCAGCCAGACACACATTATTCCAGCGTCAGCCGCCGCCACGTGGATTCAGATCCTCCAGCCACGGGAAAAACGCAACAATCCTGCAACGTGAGGACATCTTGTTTTACTGGCATCAGTAAAATATAACAAACAGAACTAGATAATTAGTGTTATTTATTTCAATGCAAACCGATCTCTGAAACTGTAAAAAAAAAAAAAAAAGAAGAACAAATCTTGGACATGTTGATCAGTTTTAAAGAATTCTCCTTTAAATCCTCTGTAATCCTTTAATGGAGACGAGAGAAAACAGGCTAATTAATAGTGAAAGTGTCGATGCGGAGCTGAGGAGCGTGACGACGTGTTTACTCATTTACACATCCAATGGAGCACCATTGACTTTGTGTCGGTGTGGATGTTTATTTTTAAATGATATTGATCCGGGGTAATAATGACCACCTCTGGGAAGCCAGCCATTAAAAAGTCACATTGATGGGAAGTTCTGCGGCTTTTCCTGTTTTAGAAGGAAATATGACAACACAGAAAGCACCCCGCCACATTAAAAGCAGGTGAGTGAAGTTCCTGCTGAACTTGTTTCACACATCTGATCACTGGAGGTGTTCATTTGCGCCCTTTGTCCTGCTTTCAAGGCCAAACCTGGAGAGCTGTGTGTGACGGACACAGACACTGACACCAGCGGATGACTGAGAAACAATAACTGAAGACACATGTGAAGCAAACACGTCCAGGAGAAAATGCTTTATCCCCCCTCAGACCCGGAGGTGTTTGAACCGGCGAGCCGGAGGAGGATAGAGCCGTTAGGGCTGCGGAGCGGAGCTGGCACGCTGACAGGAGGCCGGCGGCGCCCCGCCGGGCCGGCCGCCGCACGCCTCCACCGCGATCTGTGAAGCACTCCGTCTTCCACGTCTTCACATGTAACACAGCTCAGGTGGAAGACGGACGGGACGTTCATAATCAGAGCCGGGCCTTTCCCCCCGTCGGGTCTCCATCAAACCGGCCAACGAGGCCTTCGCCGCCGCCGCCGCCTGCCGCCCGCCGCTCCTCAACGCCTTTGAAACATCACAACCGACTGCCTGTCGGGCCGCAGGTATGCAGCAGAGCCGTGAACTCCCCCCCCGCTGACATCCACTCTCAACTGGATGTCTCTATCTGTGGAAAAGTTCGCCCTTCTCCGCCTGGCCGGCCGCCCCCCGCCCCCCCCCCCCCGCCCCCGCCGAGCGGCGCTGGCAGCCAGGACGCATCAATCAGCGCACGCCGGGGGGATGACTTCATGGCGAATTGGCAGGGCTATCTAAGCAGGGACGGGGAGTTCCTGAAGGAGATAAATACTGCTCCTCTGTAGGGTTCTCTGTGAGAACATTACGTTCACCACGGACCTCCAGTCGGGTTCGGGTCTTCAGCTCCCGGCCCCACGTTTTAACCTTCCCTTCGCCACATGTCATTCGTTTTCATCAAGAAGAACGCTGTCGACCGTCTCCAGCTGAGAGCTGTGTGTGCTGCTGGATGTGTGTGTGTGTGGAGGTCTGAGCTGGCGCTCTGTGCAGGTGAATGAACGAAGCAGCTCCAAGCGTTCCCACTGCTGGACTGTTGCAGGGACTGTTTTATCACACTGCGGTGTGAAGAGTGTGAAGCCGGCCGTTAACCTTCAGCACTGAGTTCAACCACATAATGAACACCACCTGCGGCGGGGCGGCCGCGCTCCTCCACGCCGCTGTTTACGTGCTTGATGCTCAGGCCTCTCTCACTCTGCTCACTCCTGTCCCAGAGAGGGCTCTCGTTCTTTTTATTCCAGGTAATCTGAAGCAATAACACAGCTCCGCTCTTTCAGCAGCACTCTGATGAGAGCATGACTGACGGAGGAGAAGCCCAGAAAATCTGGTTCTGCTTTCACCCCTCGTCTCTTATTTGGCCTGCGAGAGCCAATAAATCCCAAATCCAGGGCTATTAGATTGACAGGGCCGAGCGCCGTTTGATGTTCTCGTGTCTGAGAGGGTCTCTGCACATTCCAGGGGCCGAATGCAGCCCGGCTGTCAACAGCAGGCCCGCCTCTGGACCTGGAGGCCTGCGTGTCAATTATCCACGTCTTTGACAATTATGTGTTGCAGATAATGCTTATCTCTTCACCTTTTCACCTGCGCCGAAACACTCCGCAGCCGCACTATCACCACGGGGCAGATAGGACAGGAAACCTCCGACCGAGTCCCACCGCTTGTAGGAAAGGCATTTATGAGATAAAACCTGAAAGAAAACAGCTTTATTTTTTGTTTTAGATGACCTGGAAAGCCACAATAAAGTCTTGAGCATGAGACGTGTGCTCTGAAAGCGCAGGAGATAAGCTGTGAGAGCAGCGTCAGGTTCAGAGGAAAATGGCTGGAATAAATCTTCACCCACCCAACAGTAAATCACGCGGCGTTTAAAAGGCCGGGCTGGTGAGAATAGAGAGGCGACGGCGTGTCCTCCGGAGCGGGAGGCTTCGCTCCGCGGCCCGGCCGGGCAGCACTCAGGGTCATAAATTACCCCCTCAAGTACACCGCTGAGGTTTTAAGCGCGGGGATGAGGCCAAGGGAAAAGGGAAAATTGCGTGACCCCACGACCTGCAAACTCTTAACCCCCGGCCCGAGTCCGGCTCCTCCCAGAGCCGCCTGAACAAACGCCCCGGTCCAACGGCCCGTTTGGACCAGGGACACGTGCGGCCACCCCAGGTGATCGCTGGGCCTTCATTTCCACACACCTGGCAGTGGGGGACACCTAGAAATGATCGTCTTAAGAAAATCCAACAGGAATCTGGGGCTGATTCTCATTATCCAGGCGTCGGTTCCCCTCCCCGCACCTCGCTCCGCCCCTCCCCTCCTCTCTGGGACGACGGGAGGAGCCGTGAAGGAGTGAGAGACACGTTGACAAGAGGGTGCTAAGTGGATTTGAGTTATGGGCAGTTGGGCGATGTGTTTGTTTAACCATCTGGTAGCAACTCCCTCGCCTTCCTGATGGAGTGCCTGTGGAGCGAAGGAGTCCAGTCCCAACCAGGGCGCAGGCCTGAGCACCGCCGGTCTGACGGGGTCAAACGCAGAGAGCGACGCCGCTCACCTGAGCTAGCAGCTAGCTCCACACTCCCTGCTGTGCATCACACTGTGGCTGAGTTCACCAAAGATGAGACGAACAAGTTAAAACAAGGCTAGAGAGCGTCGAGTCAATGAGGAATTGGGAAAGTGAACAAACAAAACTCTGTCTTTAAATTTGAAAAATGTTTTTTCACAGCGTGGTTTGACCCCAGGTCTGAGAGAGAGGACGGGGTTTTACTGCAGGATCCACAGCGGCTCCATGTCTTCAGCTGACTCCTACCTGTGATGATGGGACGTGGTTCTCACGAGGCTCCTGGCCAATGGAAAAGCAGCCGGTTGTTACGTTGGACCCACTAACAGTTGCCATCCCGGTGCCTGTTGCAGGACTTCATAGAGCCTGAAGACCTGATGCTACAGCAGAGAGGAGCAGGTCAGATAACTCTACTTGTCCTGAAAGCAGGAAGCAGCAGCGCTGGCCTCAGAGGGGGGGCGGCTTCATGAGACCGAACTCCAGCCTGCAGCGGTGTTTGGGAGGTTTGTTGCGGCGAGGCCTCGGTGCAGAGCGTTCTGTCTGGATGTGGAGGCTGATTTCGCCTTAACCGGATTAGGCTGGTCTTATTGAAGCGGGGACGTGGAGCCTCTGCCTTTTAATAACACGGCCGGCTTTTTAATCTCAGCATACTGAATTATTAAGCAGCTGTTTTCCCTCCTCGGTGCCAGATCACTTCCTGTTAGAGGCGGCGTGGAAGAAATGCCCCATCAACAGGGTTGAACAGACAGAAATCCGGGTGGAGGCTGGTGAAGGCTGCTGCAGACGTCCTTCTTCCCTCCTCCTCTTCCCACTGGGATTTTAACCGGTCACTGATCCACTGCAGGTTTGAAATGAACCTTTTTAATTTAGGATCATCACGGTTTTTTTGTTTTTTTTGACTGTTTCAAAAATGAGGCAAGTCTCAAAACCCAACGTTTACTCTGCTACTGCTCACCTGATAGAAGACATTCAGCTCTCTTGTCTCTGATTAATCTTCACATCATCTAAACAGGCCAACGTCCTTTAAAGAAAAGCAGTCCAGTGAATTCTGAGCTATATTATCACTTCAGTAACTCCAACCGTAAAGAAAAAGTGGCCCGGCTAAACTCAGTCACTTGTTTGATGTTATTCTGACGGTGAGGTTCACATCAATCGAGGGGAAGAAATTACGCTCCTGTTTTTCAGGAGTACTCGGCACCACTAATGTAAATGCATTAAATCTGTTTTTTTTTCTTTCTAAACCAAACCATCATGTTTGTATTTAAGTGTAAGTGTATGAGTGTGTGTTCACAGAACTGGTGATATTTTACCAGTTGACCTCCAGCTGCAACACCAGAGGCCCAAAGAAAAGTGTCGGTTTAGATCAGAGGCGTCCAAGACGTTTCAGTTCAGGAGCCACAGTGTCGTCCTGAGAGGGCCAGACCGCTGAAACAGCCAGAAGAACCTCTAACCTTAAACTTTGAAGATGTTCTCAGTAGTGGTGCACAGTATGAAAATGTCTTTATTTTCACAAAAACAATTATCAGCGAAAATAACTCGAATCAATATGAAGCCTATTTAATGCAACCTTCTACTGTAAAATCAATGAAACTTCTCCTGCAGCTGTTGCATTCTGGGTATTTCTCCAGACTCCCCCTGACAGCATGGCTTTGAGGCTAGCATGATAGCATCCAGCTAGCTCGCTGTCTGTGAGATCTCAGCTCCAGTCTCAGTGTTGATTCTCTGAAGAAATGTTTCTTGTAGCTCGGCAGCTTCAGGGACCGGACCACCGATCCGCCGAGCATCTTGAAGCTGCCGATCGGCTCAGCGTTGATCTCGTCGCGGGGATTCGGTGATTTGTGCTCAGCTTCAGCAGCTGGACTCTAAAGTTGAGTGTTTTCTAGCAGAGGGAGAAAGCAGCCCGGCAGGCAGAGCTGTTCTTTTCCCCTTCACTTTCCAGTAACACTGAAGTGACACAGAGGCTAATAAAAGTGTGTCATGTCTGCAGAGGCAGCGGCAGTGAGTTAGTCACGGAGCATCGACCCTCGCCGAGGAGCCGGTTCGGATCGATGAAAGCCATTCTCTAACCGGGGCTCGTGGAAGTTGGAAATCCTGATTTTTTTTTTGCTTTTGCACCTCATTCTGTTTTTTCACCTCCTCCGTGTTGGAGAAATGTCAGGAGAACAATAAATGTATAAAAGGTCAGCGGCGTACTAACAGACCCTTCCGAGCTTTCATTACATTTGCTGCTGGCTATAGCAGAGGCGCCCGGGCCGCGGCGCTGACATTTGGTTTGTTTTTACACCATGTTGAGTCTCACACCGCTGTAGCTCCTAATAATGTCAGAGGGAAAGATCTCGGGGCGGCGAGCTGCTGCTGTTTATTGCTACTGTGTAGCTTCAGAAATGGCATTCCGCCGTTGGCATAACGATCGGCGGGCCGCCCGCTGAGTTATGCGGAGCTCTCCCGAGACGCCGTCCGCCCCGGCGTCTCGCCGATGCGCTCGTCTCCTTCAGGTGGAAAGTTGGCAGCGCTCCGTGTCGGTTTATTGTTCCCTCATAACCGCAGCAAACACGGCCCGGATAATTTGTGTGAAGCAACTTTTTGGAACAGGAAAGGCGTTTGAGAATCAGATCCGTGCCGACAGGCGGAGACGTGCATGTGGCGAGCAGAGAGAAAGGTGTCCTGTAATTTATCACTCTCAGCGCGACCATATGAAGACATCAGATCCAGCCCGGGCCGAGAGCGCTGCAGCGGGTCAGCGGCTCCGCCATGAGACGGCGGAGCGGCGGGATGACGGATGAGATGATGTACACGTCCTTCCCTTTGAGATCGTCACAGTCAATAAATTAAGCCCCAGACTTTCTATTTTTTTTTGTTCTAGCATGCAATCCGTGCAGTCACCCACTGTTTGCTTTGCTCCGTTTCCACATAACCTAAAAATCAAAGGCACAGACAGCAGGCGGCCGCCCCCCCCCCCCGAACACATGTAATTCAAATCCGAGATGATCTCTGCGCCTCATTTTACCGGCCGATCGAGTGACCGCATCAAACACCCGCGCAGGTTAATAAAGTTTGGGCTGCTGTTTCTGTGCAAATTGTCAATTTGCCGTGGTCGGGCGCACAGGGGGCACTTAGAGAATACACCCTCCCGGCCGGGCGACTCCTCAGAGGTCAGAGGTTAATGAACGATTACTCCTCCGTCCCAGTGGGCGGCGGCGGCGGCTCTCCCGTGGCCGGGAGGGTGAAAGAAACTCGATTTAGGCCAGATAAATCCCAGAGAGATAATGCGCCGTGATTTAATCAGCTGTGAACTGATTGCTGCAGACAAGGGAAACATAACCGAGAGGAATGAGTTTATTGATCCTCTAAAAGAACACACTCCCGCGCCGGTGAATCCACCCACAGGCTCAATGGCCGCCGATCACGGCCCGTTATCAGTCCAGCCGCTGGAACGGGAACGGGTCCCTGAGGAGTGTGTGTTCAACACGTCCATGTTTTCTTTAACAGCAGCTTTAAAACACATCAGTGTGTGTGTGTGTGTGTGTGTGTGTGTGTGTGTGTGTGTGTGCGTGTGTGTGTGTGTGTGTGTGTGTGTGTGTGTGTGTGTGCGTGTGTGTGTGTGCGTGTGTGTGTGCGTGTGTGTGCGTTCTCGTATTTCTATCCTTGTTGGGGCCAAATGTCCCCACAAGGATAGCAAAACGTGGAACGACGTGCCTTGTGGGGACCTTTTTCTGGTCCTAAGTAGGAGAAACAGTGTTTTCTTGACCATGTTGTTGTTACTGAAAAAAGTAAAAGTGCAAAAACATTTCTTTAGGGTTAGGCTTTGTTGTGGTGTGGGTTAGGGTTAGGGTAAGGGTCAGGGTTAGGGGCTAGACATGAATGGGAGTCAATGGAAGGTCCCCACAAGGATAGAAATACGAGACTGTGCGTGTGTGTGTGTGTGTGTGTGTGTGTGTGTGTGCGTGTGTGTGTGTGCGTGTGTGTGTGTGTGTGTGACCTGCGCTGGAATCACTCCTGCTCGCTGCTGACCCAGAACCCGCTGGTGGAAAGCTGCCACGGCGGAGCGAGAGGAGACGGAGTTCAGGATAGATTTGATTTCACTCCCAGGCCAGGTGTGGGCTTTGTACTCGCCACGAACCGTACCGGCGCTGCAGCCCTCCATTATTTATACTCACCTCCGGAGGCTGCGTGACAATCTAGCTGCTAATGTCTAAATCAGGAGTTGGGGAGATGTCCGCCTCGCCGCCGCGCACACCCCGGTGACTAAACGGTGAACGGGTCTGGACTTTTATTGCTGCTGTTACGATGTTAGAGTCCAGCATGTGGAGGACTCCTCTCACCTGAGTGGAAGCTGGTGGAGGAGATCAGTGAGCTGGCAGAGGCTCCGTCTGGTCTGGACGGCACGCCACGGCACGCCACGGCGAGTATCCAGAGCACCGTCCTCAACGAGTCAAGGCCAGCGTTCAGCAGTTCACCCGCTCGTTTCTGGAGACGAGCGTCAAACAGGAAGGAAACAAAGTGAAGCCTTTAGACGTGAATGAAGCGATTCAGTGTGGCTCAACGTCTGCAGCTTCTAGTCAAGTCTGAGTTTCATCCATTGATCTTCTGCTCCGGTTCATCCTGCAGAGGCCTGCAGGAGTCCGGGTCCCGATCCCCAGCCCGGACAGGTCAGGAGGTCACATCCACGCCTGCGTGATGTTTAACCCTACTTGTATGTAATTAGTTGAGGGGCCACATTCAGCCCAGTCCCATCCTGAGCGGGCTGAGACGGGAAAACAGAGTCGTAATAACCTTTAAAAATTTAAATTTCTTTGTTGTGAAGCAGATCACTGCAGAAAATGACTCCAGGCTCAACATAAAGTCGATGTTCATGAAACCTTCTGGAGCAAAATCCAGTGAAATGTCTGAAAAAAAACATCTCCTGTTGCATTCTGGGTGTTTGTATAAGCTCGCCCTGACAGCATCGGGGAAAAAGACTTTTTGCCGTCGTCCGGCTCGTTACATGGAGGGAAATCCTGAATGCAGAAAAGTCCCCCGAGGCTCAAACCAGGGCTCCCCTCGCTGTGAGGGGACGGTCCTAACCACTTCCCACTCTGTCCCTGGGTCACTCGTGTGACCGTCTTCGCCTCTCATCTGAAGATGCTTCTGGAGGCAGCCGGACGGTCCTGCGGTCCAGAGCTTCAGAGTGAACACCGGGCTCATCTGCAGACTGAATCACTGCGGATCTCAGAACAGGAAATAGACGCATTAGTTTCCTGAAGTCAGACGTCAGCGCAGCGGCTTCATTTCTCAGCGCGGTGGACAGTCGTCTCTTGGTTAATGGCTCAGTGCAGCCAGATGAAAGCGACCTGCAGGACCCTCCTTTTTGCCCATTAATCTTCCCTGTTTTCTTAGCGCTGATCTCTTCACCCTGTTTTTAAGTACCTGTCTGTTGTGCAGAGGGGGGCTCGTCCGGGGTCCAAAGGGCCAACTGGAGGCCTGTCCGATCCCGATCCCCTCCTCCCGCCGCGGTCCCAGGAGCTCCAGCAGGCCCCCGGCTTTAATGGCTTTTGTAATGGCAAATTATAAGGCGCTACAAGGGTAAGATTAATTGAAGGGGTGGTCTCAGGCCAGCGCTCGGCCCGGCCGCAGTGTAACCCGAGACCGGAGCGTCGCGCTGAAAAATGTGCGCGGCCGTCCCGTGGACCCGGGGCATGGCACGCCGGTGAACCCCGCTGACATGACGTGTGGCTCGGACCCATATTTTGGTTGCCCTGGGGGGGCCGTCAGACTTTAAGAAATCATCATCATTTGTAAAATTAACCAATTGTTTTGTCAGAATTTCAGCGGCACAATCAGTCCTGCGCTAATCGAGCGCCGCTGACGTCACTCCCAGGATATGCGGTTACGACGCCGGCTATCGCACTCTGGTCCCAGAAAGCAGAACGCTAAAGATCCACATCATCTCTGCTGCGGTCGCAGTGCTGAATTAGATTGCGATGTATGGGGGAGTGAGAGGAAAAACAACTACAGGCTCAATTTGTCAAAATGACCGCAGCCCGTCCCTGGACTGCTCTCATTAGTCTCGACGGGACGGCGAGCGGCCGGGGCTCCGAGGGAAGTCACACACAGAGCAGGAGATAATGACTCCCAACGCCACGGCGTGAGAAGCCCGAGGAGCTCCGGTTTCTCTGAGTATGATTCACCACGTTCAGCAGGCGTCCGGCCTCTACGAACCAGGAAGTGAGCCGCCGGGGTGCTTCCAGCCGACGCACTAAAACACAGCGAGGCCGGTGTCACGGCGGCGTGAGGCGAGAAGCGGCCGGACCGGGTTTAACGCTTCGCTCCTCTCTCAGGAAACTTCAGCGTCTACATGACAACGCTCTGAAAACCACGTCCGCCATCATGGCTGCTGCTCATTTACTGAGCATGAGCAGAAAAACTCTCTACTACCACTGGCACGCAAGACCAGGACCATGATCCAGACCCAGGACCAGACCTAGGACCAGGACCAGGACCAGACCTAGGACCAGGACCATGATCCAGACCTAGGACCAGGACCATGATCCAGACCCAGGACCAGGACCAGGACCAGACCTAGGACCAGGACCAGGACCAGGACCAGGACCCAGGACCAGGACCAGGACCAGACCTAGGACCAGGACCAGGACCAGGACCAGACCCAGGACCAGGACCATGATCCAGACCCAGGACCAGACCTAGGACCAGGACCAGGACCAGGACCAGACCCAGGACCAGGACCAGGACCAGGACCAGGACCAGGACCATGATCCAGACCCAGGACCAGGACCAGGACCAGACCTAGGACCAGGACCAGGACCAGGACCATGATCCAGACCCAGGACCAGGACCAGACCTAGGACCAGGACCAGGACCAGGACCAGGACCATGATCCAGACCCAGGACCAGGACCAGGACCATGATCCAGACCCAGGATCCGGACTTCAGAAAAGTTGTGTTTTCCCCCATGTCCACGGAGAAGGAGCATTTTCAAAAAGTTCCACCTTATGAGCCGTTCTTCGAGCACCATTGTTGTGTAAACAGAAAATTTAAAACACAATGAAAGTTGAATTTTCACTTGAAAACATTAAAATATTTACAGGATTTTCTATGAATGACTGAATAAATAAATAAATAAATAAATGAGGCCTGAATCTGGACTCAGACACTGAACAGAATTGTGGTTTTACTGGATGTGATTTGACTTTAATGCAGAACTTGAAAGGCTTTTGTTTCATATAAAATTGATCCAGTTTAGGACATCAGATCACGTTTGATCATGTCATGTTTTAGTTTTCAGTTATTTCTGGCTATTGATCATCTGTGTGCTTCAAACATCTGGCCTAATTGTCATTGAAAGGTAAAGAGTGTTTCTATTTTTCAGAAACCTAACCTAAAAAACTTGCTGCCAATAACCTTTTATTTGTTTTGCAGCAGATAATAAATCTGAAATGAGACTGTAGAGCAAGTCTATGTATCTTCAGAAAGAGAAGAACCAGGTGGTGACGCTCGGATCGCTCTGAGAAGTGGACAGAACCTAAAAACCGCCGTCTGTAAAGGTCAGAGGTGACGATGCAGTGAGCCTTCTCCTGGAATCGGGTCGTACTTGGTGCCATTAGCGCATGCTGGACGCCCTGAAGGCCTGGATGAGGAATGAAGACGCTCTGCTCTGCGTGAGGCGAACCCAGAGTTCAGCTCCAGCCTTCACCTCGTCCTCATTCCAGCCAGGCCAGAGGAAACAGTTTGTGGAGCGTTCAGATAAAACAGTCAGACACCAATAACTGATTTAATGACTCCGAACAGCAAACGGTCGGACTGAGAGGAGCCGGATGATCTACGGGTGAACCCTCAGAGCGTCACACACAGGCTCTTCTGGACAGAACTGAACTGATGAGGCTTAGAAATATGTCTCAGAATAATGATAATTACAGCAGCAAAATCATAACAATAACAATAACAATAAATATTACATGAAATGTCTGAGTGTTGGGAAGTAGAATTTTAATAATGAGTTGTATATATAGAGAGAAAGAGGATGTAAAAGTGAACTTTGCTCCTACTTCTAAAAAACTTTGTCCATAATTTTCACAGCTGAGTGACGCTGAACGGCCTCCAGCTGAACATGAGAGCCAAGCCTCTCAGTGTGGCGCCTCTAAAACAGTGTGAGCCTCGCCTCCCCACGCCGCCCTGCCAGACCGCCATCAGGACGGCGAGCAGAGAGCGCCGAACGGGCCGGATCCTACTGCGACCTGCCGGGACTGGATCTATGATCCAGAAGGGACTAGATCCCACAGGGACCCATTCAGACCTGATCTATGATCCAGAACAGACCAGATCCTACAGGGACCTGCTGGAACCAGACCTATGATCCAGAATGGACCGGATCCCACAGGGACCTGCTATAACTGGATCTATGATCCAGAAGGGATGAGATTGCACAGGGACCCACTGGAACCGGATTTATGATCCAGAACAGACCGGATCGCACAGAGACCTGCTGAGAATGGAGCTATGATCCAGAATGGACCAAATCCTACAGGGACCCGCTGGAACCAGATCTATGATCCAGAAGGGACCAGATCCCATGGGAACCTGCTGGAACTGGATCTATGACCCAGAACAGACTGGATCCTACTGGGACCTTCTGAGACTGGATCTATGATCCAGAATGGACCGAATCCTACAGGGACCCGCTTGAACTAGATCTATGATCCAGAATGGACCGGATCCCACTGGGACCTACTGGAACTGGATCTACGATCCAGAAGGAACCAGAACCCACGGGGACCTGCTGGAACCAGATCTATGATCCAGAACAGGCCAGACCAGCTGGAACTGGCTCTAACATCCAGACCAGACTGGATCCCACATGGACTTGCTGCAACCCAGTCCTTCACCCTGCTCTACGATCCAGAACAGAGTGGACGGACCGGATCCCGCAGGGACCCGCTGGAACTGGATCTATGATCCAGACCCGGGCGGTGGACGCCCGCCAGCGCTCGCTCCGAACAGCGTTTGACCTTTTGCAAGAATGCAGTGGAACAGAAGGAGGAAAAAAAGAGAGAAATGCAAACGAAATGGGAGGCCGAGCCCCCCGCTCATATCTCATCTCTATTAACGGGTTTACGGGTGACCCCAGGGATCCTCGTAAAAGTTTACGTGGAGGTTTCAGTTAGAGTTCCCTTTAAAAGAATGAAAGAAATTGGTTGGTTTATGGTGAGCCTTCAGAATTTTATGGCATGTTTTACTTAAGTTCCCATTTTTACAGATCCTGGTTCCAATTAGCGGAGTGGCAGAGCAGGAGGCTGAAGCCGGCTCGTCTCCACTCTGGAGGTAAAACAACACGGCGTGGAGGAACACTGGGCCGACTGTTGATCTCTGAGGACGGGCGATCAACGGAACCCGTCGGCTTAGAACCGAGTGGAACCAAGAAGCAAGAGAACCACGTGGAAACAGCAGGATTCAAACGCTCACGTTCAGCTCTTCACCACTTCCTGACAGCTTCCGTCTCTCTGATCGGATCACAAACACACAGAACATAGTTTGTTTTCTAGAAACCACACTGACTGCTCAGTGAGCAGAACGGTTCCTTCATATCAGGCCAGGTACCGCCGGATTCGCAGTTTGAACCCTGACAGTTAACTTAAACACCACTGTGGTGTTTTCTGACCCGGTGGGGATGACCACACTTCAGCTACAAACACATCAGGACAGATGTGTTTTCACTGGCTGTTAACGCGCTGTGTCTAAATTGACTTCTTGCAGAATCCCGCTGTTCTTCATTATATCAGACTACAGCTCCTCCAAAATAAAAGCCTCAGCAGCTCATAAGCGGTCAGAGACGATCTAATCTCCAACAGACAGACTGCGGAGCAGAAACTGGAGAAATATCTGGAACATCAGTACTTCACGTTGAAACAGCTTTAAATGTTTCCTGTTGTGTTTTACATGAAGCCTTAAAACAGACGTTCATCCTCAGGTTTCAGTGTTTAAACGGCGGTGGGGCTTAAAGTCACTGAAAACTACTTTTTAAAAAGAACTTCCGGTGTGGTGTGGAACTTTGTGAAAACCTTCAGCTCCGTCGTCGTGGAGACGGACGAAAACAACACAGTGGAAACGCTCAGGCTCCGCCTCCCCATGAGGACCACGCCCCAAGTAAACAGCGGTTCTGCACATGCTCAGTAGACAGATGCTCCCGGTGCAGATTCTTCCGGTCCCTTTGTCGGTCCTGGTGCAGACTGTCCTGGCCCCGGTCACTGTAATAACAGTTCAACCTGGTGTTCTGCACATCAGCACCAACTACTGGCGCACCATGAGAACTACATGCTTCTTGTGTAAACTGACATTGTTTTCAAAAAAATGAAACAAAATACTGCTGCTTGCATAAAAAGCACTGTTAATGGTCTCTCTCTCTCTCTCTCTCTCTCTCTCTCTCTCTCTCTCTCTCTCTCTCTCTCTCTCACACACACACACACACACACACACACACACACACACACACACACACGCACACACACCCCTGTGCTTTAGGAAGGAAGCGTCCCCATAACGGGCCGGCTTCCTGCCTGGCGGGGCTTTAAGGCGTCGGGCCGCTGACTCACCAGACAGGCAGCGTCTTCCTGCAACGCGACGCTGACGGTTCGTTTGAACCCAGACTCTGACCTGACTGCTTTTACTGTGAAAGGAGGCTGGAGGAGGAAATGATGGGACTGAAGTCTCCTCCATCACCTCCCCTGCTGCTCCTGGTGTCCTGGTTCTGCAGGTCTCTCATGTTGGCCTTGATTCACGTTCAGGAAGACTTTGGTTTTATCAATCTACTTTTAGAAAAAAAAATCACTCTCAGCAATGAAAACGATCTTTGAAATGTGAGCAGAAGTTACTGTTTCATTTGGGTTTTAATAGAAAGTTCAGTTTTTTTAAAAAAATAATTACTTTAAATAATTTTGTATTAATTTTGTAATCCTGAAATTAATTTTGGAGTTCTGTTATCCGTCTCTGTAGTTTTCCTTCATCGGTTGATTAACTTTAATTCTGGGGTTCGAATGCAGATTTCAGTTTTAGAGCCAGTCATTTGTTTTTATGTAGTTTGAATAATTCAGTTATCTCAAAACAAAACACACACACACACACACACACGCACACACACACACAGTCTGAAAAGGGGAAGAAAAAAATTATCCAAACTTTGTGCTCAATCACATTTTAAAATTCACTTTTATAAGAAAATTTTTTCAAACTACAAAACATACAGTGGAATTATAAACCTAACATTTTTTTCTTATGTTAATCATTTAATCCTAAAATATTTTTTCTGTACGCTGAAATCTGAGAGAAACACTGAACTGTTGACAGTCTTCTTTTTCTTTTCTTTTTTTTTTTAAATTAAAGTTTGATTTTAGGTCCTCCAGAAGCAGATCTGCAAAAACACCTTTGTTTTATTGGAAAAAAATATACATATTTAGATGAACATGAAAGTTAATTTACTTTTTTTTTTTTTTACCCAATTAAAACTCATAAGTACAGGTTGTATTATTGGTGTAATCAGATTACTTTCGAATCGTTAAAGGTTAAAACGTCCTCAGAAAGATCAATACTGGAATTCAGTGACCTGAGGCTTGTACCTGAGGACAGAATCAAAGAGCGAAGACCGAAAGACTTCCTCTGTCTTCAACACACTCAAGACATGTTAACCAAATCTCAAAATCTCAGCTCTTCTTGAAATTATTAAATATAAATAAAAATAAACCTTCAACATTTTCACCTAAAATGAATTCATGCTTTTATAAAGATATTTTCATTGAAATTCAACGTCCGTGTTAAACTTGAGGGCTTGAGGGGAATAAAGGAGTTAAATCTGAAGCTTTTCCGGGAGAAGCAGCAGCAGGAAGACAGATAATAAACCAGAGTCCAGAGAGGAGTGGCGAGCGAGAATATCAGGAGGAAAGAGAGAGATCTGGAGGAGAGGAGGGCTTTATTATTTCCTAATATGCCTTCCACACTCAGGCAGCCAGCAGAGGAGCGTCGAGACATAATTATATCCCCTCCCCGGGCCGTCTCCCTGTATTAGCGTCTCCTCTAGTTCACTGGCTGCGACAGAGACAAATGAGAGAGTTTTTCCAGCAGATCATTCTCATCCGTTACTGCCAGTTCCACGTGATAGATCGCCGCAGCTAAAGCGGGGCAATAGATCACGGCGTAAAGGAGACTCGCTAGCGTACCCCAGCGGAGCGCAGCTTTACAGATCATCGCCCGCCTAATGCACATGTGGGTTAAGAGTCAGATCCCGTCAGATGTCCCCCCCCCCCCCCCCCCAGCCCCTCCAGCCCCCCAGCCTCCCGTTCACTGGCAGCTCCGCTCATCCCTTCCTCCCCATTAAGCTGGAATAAATGTCTGCGATCGTCCCGTTGACCCTCCACGGTGAAGCGCCAGGCTGGAGCTGCTGCGGGGATTCAGTGAGCCGCTGGAGGCAATACTGTGTTCACAACACCGCAACACAGTGTTCACAACACCACAACACCGCAACACCGTACCACCATAACACCGAACCATCACAACACCGCAACACCATACCACCACAACACCATACCACCACAACACCGTACCATCACAACACCACAACACCATACCACCGCAACACCGAACCACCACAACACCGAACCACCACAACACCACAACACCACAACACCGCAACACGGTACCACCGCAACACCATGCCACCACAACACCGTACCATCACAACACCACAACACCATACCACCACAACACCGAACCATCACAACACTGTACCACCACAACACCATACCGTCACAACACCGTACCATCACAACACGGTACCATCACAACACTGTATCATCACAACACTGTATCATAACAACACTGTACCACTACAACATTGTACCATCACAACACCGTACCATCACAACAACGCAACACAGTACCATCAAAACAAAATACCACACAACACCATACCATCACAACAGTGTACCACCACAACACGGTACCATCACAACACCGTACCATCACCACACCACAACACCACAACACTGTACCACCGTACCGCCACAACACCATACCAACACAACACCATGTCATCACAACACCGTAGCACCACACCACCGAATCAACACAACACAGTAGTACCACCACAACAACACTGTACCATTGCAACACCGTACCACAACAACGCTGCACTTCACACTGTATCATTGCACCATTTCAACACCGCTCACACCATACCGTCACACCATCACAACTCCATGCCACCGTACCATCAAACTGCTCACACCGCACCATGACACCATGACACCGTCACACCACCGTACAGACCATATGATAACACAGTCACACAGACTGTACATCACAGTGGTGGCTGGCCAGTGTATAAGAGTTTAATACTCAGAATATTGGATAGATTTTAGCAGCAGCTCCACTGGAGCCAACAGACAAGGCTTCAACTGGTCAGTTTAACAAAGTTCTCCTTGTTCGTGATTTCAAAATAAGAGAGCCCATACAGCTGGACTCTGCTGGTCTCCGTCCTGAAACACATCCACAGATGTTTGACAGCGGATTGTTTAGTTTCTGTGTTCCTACAACAGTTTTTACAAATGGTCGTCTGTTTTGATCTATTATGAGATTCTCCCTACAAGCCAGTAAAATTTGGTTAAAATGAAATGTTTAGTGTTTTCAAAATAATTTCATGCCATCATGACAAATATATTGACTTTAAATATCTTTCAATATTTCTACTGTCAGAATGTAAAAATAAAGGTTTTATGTTTTGCCAGCAAAATGTAATAAGCTGATATAACTTAAAATATCTGAACTTATTTTGCCAAACTCTCTTGTTCAGATAAAACAAAATAAGGTGATATAACTTCAACACATTTTTTTTCGCAGGTTGAACTCATTTCAGGTTTTGTTAAAAGATAAAGTTGACATAATTAGTACTTTAAAGTGCTTCTGATGCATATTGTTGTGAGCTGGCTGAAGCACAGGCTGACAGAATGAAACACATTTGAGGAATTTTCACTTTAAACGTTCAAACAGCAGATAGAAACAATGGAAGCACAATAAACACTGATCAAATATCCTACTTGAAAAAATAAGGTAATTGCAAAATGTATGTAAATCAAGAAAGATTGTTCTCTGTTTAAATACTGTTTTATTTTGAAAGCAATGTTTTATTATTTTGAGCAAAGTTTTGACTTCAACATTAGATGTATTTCTATAAAAATAGTGGTCTGAATTACTGTTGATTTCACAGATTCAGTTAAGTTAAATTTAATTCTCAGGTTCTTTTTTCTCAGGCTGACAGACTGACTGAATGTTTTTAGCGATAAACTTTATTTTGAAGTTTCATGTTTCAGACACAATTCTTTTTTTTTTCAATTTGACTTTGTTTTGAGTTTATTTTAGTCATCTGAATATATCTGGAGTCCCTGTAAAAGGTGGAGGGACTTGACGGATTCACTGATGAGCTCTGGTTTGTTCGGGGCTGTTTGTGGCAGATTGCATGTTCTCCACATGCAGGGACGGGTTTTAATTGATCCTAGACTCTTTAACATGACTCTGAAAAATGAGCTGGTAAATCAACGTGACCTTTACCCTCTGGTGTATTTATTTCTCATTAAAGATGGAAGCTAATCTCCACCTTCAACAGCTGCTGCAGTGAGGAGTTTGCATGTTCTTCCAGACCATGGAGGTGTTGATCAGGTGTTACTGCCTTTGTTCACCCTGTGACTCTTTTCAACTCTCAGTTCAAGTGCGGGAAACACACTGTTGTGTCATTGTTGACTGTGTGCAGATCAATAGATTACAGTCAGATAGATCAACATGCGTCACTGTTTCAGGAGGGAATGGTGCAAACGACCAATCCAGAGAGAAGAATGTGAATATTTAGCAGAGTCACAGAGGACAGGCTCGGTTAACTTTAAACCTGCACACACCGGCGCAGGCAGGACGGTTTATTTTTATTGTAGAAGATCTATGAGCGCCTGTCCGACCGTCTCGTGCAACTAAACTATTCTTACCGGCGGCGCTGACAGCGCTAATCCATTCTCACCGGCGGGATCACATGACACGCCCACCGTATATTATCTGCATGTCTCATTTATCATGAGACAAATGGAAAGGTGGAAGTGTTGGCTCCACTCTTACTGGGAATCATGTACCGGGAGACCCTCACACGTGTGGAGCAGGGCCATTGAAACACTGGCGTTCGCTGATGTGCAGAGGAAATCCATCAGGACGGCTGCGGGGCAGCGGGACTCCGTGCTCACTTTAAGGATAAACACTGATTAATATTAAAGACGATTCACTAAAGCAGCTGGAAAAACCCAGCACACACATTTAATGGTGATAATCATGGGAAGAGGGACTCGTGGACAGCAGCCGCGACTGCCGCGGTACGGCGAAGCGTTTAGCTCCCGTCTCAATCAGGGGGAGTCAATAGATGTCCCTAAATAGCACGACGCTTCTTTATATGCTGCGAGGAGCGCCGCGAATTAGCAGCGCCGCACAACATTACAGATTTCAATTAATTCTGATGAGCGCAGATGTTGCTGCGGTCTCACACAGGCAGCCTCATTTCTATGTAAATGGAAACTGTTGGACCAGCAGAGGGATGCTGGGAAACTCCGACGGACAACAGCAGCTAATTTACTCAGTCCTTCCAATGAGGGCCCATAATCCAGCGAGGTGGATGTAATCCAGCGCGGTGGATGTAATCCAGCGAGGTGGATGTAATCCAGCGCGGTGGAGGCAGTACTGAGAGAGAACGCTGAGGAAGAAGAGCCTCTGCTTCGTCCTTCCTGCCTCTCTGCTAATTGGAGGACTTCACATTCCCAGTCGGACTAAAAATAAGAGGAGCGACGCTGTGATTCACGGCAGGGACGTCCAGCGCTGCCGCTCAGCTCCTGACAGGAACCCGGCCGGGGGTCAGAGGGCGCGCGACCCCGCTCACCCAAACAGGATATGTTTAAAGAAGGATGAAGGCTCCTTTAAAGCTGCTCCGCTCGCTCTCTCCACCTCCAAAACGTGGCAGAGGACTCATTTTTCTTGTCCTCCGCTCGGCGGATGTGTGGGAACCGAGGCTGCGGCGATGACAGCCGAGGTGCCGTCGAGCACCTCCACGGAGTCGCACCATTGTTCACCGTGATAGATGGCTGCGATGCTGTGACCTCCTCCGACCAGCCTTCCTCCTCCAGCCTCCAGCCAGCCTTCCTTCAGACACTTTGATGTGTGAACGTGAGAAAAACAAACGAGCAGTCTCAGAGGGGGGCGTTGGTGGAACAACTTTCAAAATAAAAGCCCCAAGAAGCAGATAATCAAGCTCCTGACTCTGCATGAAATCTCTTCAATGATGCTGATTGATCATCTTGTGTGTCAGTTCGACTCCTCCACCTGGCTCATGGGTTCGGGGAAGCCGCCATGTGTCGGTCCAGCTCCTCCACTGAGATTCGCCCCGACAGGTGTGGAGGTCGCCGCCGAGGTCACAGCTTTCACATTTGGCTTGCTAAAGACTGGCGACAAGAAACCTGCGGCCAGGAAAGAATCCCAGATCCTAAAGGCCGTGATTTATCACCTCTGCCAGGATCCTGCCAGCAGCGCATGAAAAACAGCCAGGAAGGTGAGGCAACAGCGGCTCATGTCAACGTTTTAATCCCAGTGTGTCCACAGGCTGTCCTGCTGCCCGGAGCCTGAAGACGACACAAAGACACCAGGAAAAACAACAGAACTCAGCATTATAGGTGCTGTTGTTTCGCCTGACATGGCGCTCTGGACACAACAAAATATTTGAGTTTATAAAAGATATAAATCAGTTTCATAGTGTGATGAAGAGAAATCAGTATGAAACTGAAGTAACCATTAAAATACAGATGAGCGTTCTCATCAAATGGTAACTTTGAATAGTTAGATCAGGTTTGAAATGTTTCATCTGAAGTTGAGTTGACTGTAATCAGACGTGAAGAACCTGAGTACAGACTTCCAGCTGATGGAGCAGTGGGACGCAGGGTGACCACGCTCTCCAAAATCAAACACGAATATCCCACAAAACGACGCCATGCCCCCTCATCTCAAAGCCAAAGAGACAGATCAAAAAAGAGAGGAAGAGTTTTGAATGTCTCCTCTGGAGGACCTGGTCCAGGTTCCTCTGCTCTGCCTCTCTGGCTCGCTGCAGCAGCTCCTCTACTGCTTGAAGCTGTCCTTCAGCCACGCCTCCTCCCGCAGCCCAGCTTCCAGAGCTTTGTTTCTGCCCCTCCAGTCATCATTTTTCTGTTTAAGCTGAAATGAAAACAGTGAAAATGGTCATTGAGGGACTGTCTAAACGGTTCTCGGTCACGTGGAACTTATGGTTCTGAACCAGTTCAGATCCAAACCACATAACAGAGCTGAGGCTGATGGAATGTTGTAAATAAAATGGGTCTGTACCTTGATGAGCTGGGCCTGATTCAGAGCCAGCTTGTCCAGCCGGTGCTGCTCTTTGAGAGAAGCCACCTCTGCTGCTGCCTTCTCCTCTCCAAGCCTCCAGCGGTGCTTCCAGTCGGCCACAGTCTCCTGGCTGTCCTGGGCGGCCTGGAGCTTTCTGGAGAGCGCCTCCTTCTGGGCTCTCAGCTGGGCCACCTGCTCCTCATGCTGTCTGGTCAGAGCCGCCTCCTTCTCAGCAGTCCTCTCCTTCATCGCCTCCCTCCTTTCATTTTAAATGGTAGACAACCATTATTATTATTTTTACCAGCAAGATGGTCGTGTATAGTCACATACAGCATGCTTACCACTTTGAAAGGTAAATGATGTATTTCATGTAGTACATGATGTGTGAGTATGAATAATGTTACTCCATAATATACTTCCTTTAAAAAAAAAAACTTCTTTATAATAAAAAAAAAACAAAAAAAACAAGCCTCTAGCCCAAAAATGGGTTGCTCTCTGAAAAACAACCCAAAAAATGGTGCATAACCTTGAAAACCCAGAAGTTGGGTTAAAATAATAGACCTATAACCCAGCAGATGGGTTACTCTTTATAAAAATAACCCACACACTCAACCCAACACTAACAATTCATAAACTGCCGAACAACCCAAACTAATCCAGTGTTTCAGTGTGTATGGGCCACTCTCCTCCGCAGACCCAGCTTAGTGGGAAAGACTATATAGATCAAGAGGGATGAGCTGCATCATCCAAAATACCTTTGCAATGTGGAATGAGATTGTTAAAAGATGTAAATTGGAAGAAGAAAAAAACTTCTCCAGACTCCCAGATTTAAAGCCGCTCAGTCAGATATCACATCTGCAAGATGGACAGCTGGATACTCAGAGGGTGTTGGACACAGTGAGGGCTCATGGATGCCATTTACTCCGATATTCTGGACATGTTCAAGGCTGCAGTCATTCTGGGACAGTCTGCCTGACAATACTCTTCAACAAAAGACATATTATGACACTTGAATGAAAAATGGCAATAGCACAGAACTGGCCCTGATTCTGGTTCCGGTCCTGGTCCTGGTCCTGGTCCCGGTCCATATGAATGAACATGGTTTCCACTTGACCCGTTGTGTTCTAAACAGGCTGCAGTAGAATCAACAGTAGAAACTGTTTCAGTTTACTTTTCATGCTGAGCATGTTTTTTAATTCCATTATTATTTGGGACAGAATGTGGTTCTGGTTTTGGTCCAGGATGGTCTGCAAATCCAGTCAGATATCAAGCCTGGACCACTCAGCTGAGGAGGAGGTCCTGAGAACCATAAAGGGACCGCTTTAGAGTCGGTGTAGCACGTCTGCAGACACACACGGAGCACAGTCTTTGTCAGCGACTGTTATCAGGTCAGTTTCTGAAAGGATCAAACTTTAACCAGCAGCCGACTCTGAAAGATGCATTTCCACTCTGAACACACACCGTCTGGACGCCTTCAGCCCCCTGCAGCCATTCAGCGTCAACATGGCGCGTGCGTGTGTGTGTGTGTGTGTGTGTGTGTGTGCACCACAGCGAACAGTCCAATAACTCGGAGCTGTCGCCGGGGAGCCCCTCCCCCCCCGCCTCGGCCCCCGTCCCCAAAACGCCGGCATACGGCTGTCATCGCCCAAAACAAGATGTCGTGTCACGGCAGGAAAATTACACAATAACGAGCCCCACTTGAGATTAGGCTAATGAGAAAATCAAAACACAATTTAATTCTTGTCAGCGTCTTTAAATTACCTCTCGTAGCCGCATGCTGATGAAGGGAAGTCTGCCATTCAGCCTGCTGCCCACCACAAATAACCCCTGGGCATTTCGGGCTGCCGCCCCCCCCGTTCCCCACCGTTCCCCCCCGTCCCCCCGCCGCCACGCTGCCTTCTTTATTACAGTGAATATTAAATGCAAATGTGCAGAGAAACAGAAACATGGCTGTGCAGGAGTGAGAATGAGCTCAGCTCGTATCAGGTTCCTCTGACTGACTTCATGAACATCGGCGTTGATGAGTTTCCACCTTTATTAATTAGTGCTGTCACTTTTAATCACGATTAATCGATGGAGGAATGTCAACAATTATTTTTATTTATTTTTTTAAATTGCGATAAATCGCAAATGCCTCAAAGAAAACAAATAGAGGGTAAAAGTCATTTACTGTCGTTGGGATGTTGTTGTTGTTTCACGTCGGCGCATTACAGGTGAATTATGAGGATAAATCATGATTGATGAGATTAAAGCCGACAGCACTAATATTCATCAATATCTCTCTTTAATGCACTATCGGTGGTTTCTCCTGCTGCTGCAGTCCGCTGGACTCAGCTGTACGTCTGCAAGCAGAGGGACTGCAGGGAAAACGTCTCCGTCCAGCTGAACGTCAAGTCCCCTCTCATCATGGAACGATTTCTCACCTCACTTTGATCCGGAAACAGCTCATCTACTTCCTGTCTGCTGACAGGAACATGGTAGAAAGCATCACTTAGCAAAGAGAGGAGGACAGAGAAGAGCTCTGTGATAATCTGATTTCATAGTTAAACAATAATCTGATTTCATTGATAAAATTGTTTCCAAAGAACTGAGTTGAGAACTGACTCTCACGTTTCCTTCTCAGACTTGTCTTTGCCTTTAAAAAGTCTTCATTTTAGTAACGAATAGTAGAAAAATGTCTGAATATATACCACGTATTAGCTCATTAAAGTCCTTTTCCTGTTTTGGTGGGGCAGTGGTTAGCACTCCTGCCTCACAGTGGGATGTTCATGGGTCCAAACCCCGGCCAGTGTGCTGGTTTCCTTTTCCCAGGAGAAAAAAGACGCTTAGAAACATTTGATCATGTTGGATTAAATCATCCAGACTGTATCTGAAACAGCTTTAGTTATAACTTTAAAAACTTAGTTTGTCTCTGAAACAGTGATATGAACTGATAATCAATACTGTGTTTGAATAACCCCCCCCCATCTCCCCCCCCACCTGGAGCATCTGCCCCTTGCTTCCTGTTCCGATGTCAGGATGGTAATTAACTGGCAAAATAAAAGCTACAACATGTCAAGATATGGAAGCTTCACTATTCCCCAACAACCTGCAAGCATATGGCACCAAATGTTCCCCTTCCCTAATAGCCCCAGAGAGCGAGGGGGGGGGGGGGGGCAGGGGGGTATCAGAGGAGAGCCGTCAGTTCATCCTGCCAGCGTGAGGAGTTCAGGGGCTCCTGAGCGCTCGGAGCTGTGCCACGTGCACAAATTAATGACGAACCGAAAGACAAAACAGAACACAGGTCTGCCTGAAGTGTGCTGGAGCGCTGCCTTGCTCAAGGACATGGCAGCAGAGTGGAGCATCTGCTGCGGGCTTTCCACCGGACGCCTCTGAACGATTCCTCGCTGATCCTCTGTTTTAAACACGCAGCAGCTTCATGTTGGACGGAACATTCTTTAGTTCACTGCAGCTTTAAAAGATCAATTAAAGGACTGATGATTGAATTTATTTCCTGAAATGACAGGGTGAGAAATGAAATCCTGATTTTACATTTAGTGAAGAGTGTTTGTTTCTTCTTGGTCATATTTATTCATATTTCTGCTCACATTCAACTAAAATACAAACTTCAGGACAGAACTTAACTGTTTTACTAATCAACTCTGATTCAGGCTGAGATAAAGAGGATCTTTCTGGACTTCCTGGAGGAAACGGCCTTCCACACACACACACACACACACACACACACACACTGCAGCAGGGCTGTGGTTCCAGCAGTGAGCAGCCGAGCGGTGAGCGCCGTTTCCCCCTCTTTACGTGCTCCGCCGCTCTCGCCGCCATATGGCTCACGGACGCGCTCCCCATTTCTCAGATAACTTCTGAAGCGAGAGGACGGGCCGGACCCGGCAGCTCGCTCGCTGGATCCCTGCTGCTCCACCTTCCTCCAGCAGCACCGCCCGATCCAGCCCACACACACCTGAGAGCCGGAGCTCCAGCCCAGGCCGGACGGCTCCTCCACACTGGACCTTCAGCCGGAGCACATCTGGCTCTGTTCCATGAGGAACACTGAGTTTGTTCATCTGATCAATAAATGTGGATTTAAAGTGATAAGGTCCTTGTTGATGTAGTGTTTGCTCCACAGCTCCTCCACGTCTCAGCCCCTCCCTCCACCCTTTGTGCTCCGCCGGCTCCGCCCTCCTGAGTCCTCTGGAGCTCCGCCTCCAGACCTCACACCTCCCTCCTGACGGCCTGATGCTGGAAACACATGACAGCAGCGCCGAACAACCGGCTCCAGATGACAGATGACACAGTGTGTGTGTGTGTGTGTGTGTGTGTGTGTGTGTGTGTGTGTGTGTGTGTGTGTGTGTGTGTGTGTGTGTGTGTGATCAGAGACCGTTCATGAACATGTTATCTTCATAATAGCCCCCCTTTCCCTCTGCACACACACACACACACACACACACACACACACACACACACACACACACACACACACACACACACACACACACACACACACACACACACACACACATGTGTTCCTCCCAGGCATCATCCCATCTATTTGACACAGTAATTACAGCACACACTGATTCCAGTGATGGATGAACTCCCAGTCTGGGATGAGCAGCCTCTCCTCCTCCTCTCCTCTTTCTCCTCCTCTCCTCTCCTCTGTCTCCTCCTCCTCCTCTCCTCTCCTCTGTCTCCTCCTCCTCCTCTCCTCCTGGTCCTGCTCTCCAGCGTCGTGGTAAGCCGTTCCTCTGCACATGCTCAGAACAATGCTTTGCCCCAGTCCAGATTCTCCTGGGTCTAGTCTTGGTCCTGGTTCTGGTCCTGGTTTCAGCCGTTCAGTGAAAGCGGTGGTTAAAGTGGTTAAATGAGGCCTCATGAGGAAGAAGTTTAATCTTTTTAACGCTTCAGCATCAGTTTGTCGGAGGAGTCCTGCAGGCTGAAAGGCCTCGGGTAGCGTCTGAGAAAGGTTTCACACGTTCTGTTCTGTGATTAAATGATCTAAAGTGCAATTTATCTTTTTATTACAGCCTTGAAAGGAAACAATATATTTTCTCAAATTTCTGATTAAAACATCCGGTCTGTCCTCTGATGGTGTCCCTTCAAGGACAGGAGAGGACAGGGAGAGGCGGCTGAATGTAGGTGGGCAGAGAGGATTGAATCCTTCCAGTGGGACTCGTAGCTCCAGTCTGGTCTCTATAATTATCCTGAAAGGTGTGTTTCTGGCTGTTCTTTGTCTGTAAGCGAAGTTATTTCCTGACGTCTCCTGGATCTGCTGTGATCTGGCAGCAGGGATCTTTATCCCGATTCACAGAGCAGTGAGAGACGTCTTCCTCTTGGCAGCGAGTTTCAGAGCCGAGCAGATAGAGGTTATGGTGGTAAATGCAGCGAGGGGGGGTGGGGGAGCGAGCAGCAGTGTGTGTTTGAGCGCCTGTCGCCTCCGGCTGAACGTGAGGCGTCGCCGTGGAAACGCGGCGTCCCGCTCGTCCATGCGGCGCGGCCGGGAAGAGCATCACAACCTGTCAGAGGCAGAGCAGACAACCGGGGGGTCACGGCGAGCGGGCCGGCCGACCTTCTCCTCGCCCGCTGATGTCTTTTTCATTAGCCGCCGAGGGGAGGGCGGAGGGGGCGGGGGGAGGGGGGTGGTGGTGGGGGGGGGGTTGCCGCTCCGGTTGACTGCCGCGGTGAATTGGCCTGAAACGCAAGGCAATCGAGGATAATGTCATTGCCCACACAAATTAATGCGAGTGCCATAAGATTGTGAACGCCGCTATTAATATGGAGGAGGGCTGCGGTCTGCTCCGGCGCTTTATGATCTATGTAAATGCAGACGGAGGATGTAACTAAGAGGATGATTAAACTGTCAAGCGGAGGGGTTTAGCCTCGGCGCTCCGACTCGGGCTCACGACCAACTTCTGCCGTTTTCTTAGATATTTAACCAGCGGATGTGAAGGTCCTCAAAGAATTCACTCTTTCTGTCTGATTGATCAGACTTATTGGAGGAAATCCAACCGTCTAAATGAATGACCTGAAATATTGTTTGTGTCTGAATGGAAGATCAGTCTCTTTCCTGCAGCAGTGATTCGGTCAAACCTGGTGAAGGGACCACGGTTCGATGCTAGGGGTCTTTCTTTACGGAGTTCTCATGCTGTCTAGGTGGCACAGTGGCGCAGTGGTTGGCACTTTCACCTCAGAGTAGAAACCACCCCGCATGAAGCTCGGTGCACGGCAGCCGCCTCCACTGGTGAGCCTCTGACCTATCTGCCTGGAGCTCAGCGTCGAACCGCCAAGAGGAGCCACCACTGCCCCCCAACCCCCGAGTCATTTTCCCCCTCCTTCAGACGACCCTGCGGACTCGAACCGTTTAACTGCTCGCCGAGCCCCACATGAATCACCGACACACAATGGCTTTTCCCGCCTGGAGCCGCCGGCGCCGCTTCCGCCCCGAAGACGCTTTGCTGCAGGCTGGGGAGCGGCGGCTTCCACAGAGGATGTGAACCAGGCCGTGGGCACGGCGGCGGCCTTGAGTCTCACCACGCCGCGCTGGAGGGGGGCGGGGAGGGTACCTCTCTGCAGGGGAGGGGGGGCAGCTGGAGGACGACCTCTGGGGGCTCCTGGCACTTCAGGACCACGGCGAGCGTCCACTGTGAGACTGGAGGAGAATCAACCCCGGAGGAGGTCAGGGGAATCTGTCTGTTTGACCGTTTTCTTCTCAGAAATCCTGAGACCTGCGAGACATTTATGGCTTTTACTTCTGTTAACGTGAACAATGGCTCCGCAGCAGGAAGTGAGCCTGCAGTGGAGCAGTGGTTCGTCCTCACGCCTCACAGCAGGCTCTCCCCGGTTCGATTCATGTCGATAGTCCTGACACGTCCGTTCCTTCACTCCTCCAGGGCTCCGGCCGGCTCCTCCTCCGCTCCAGTGCCAGCGGCGTAAATCTTGGAGGAACTGTCATCGCCACGGGGAAGGAAGAGGCTTCCTCGCCGCGTATCCTCGTCGCGCCGGCACGCTGGCACGGCTCCCCATTGTTGCGGCGCGGCGGAGCGGAGCTCTTTGATGCGTTAAGTGATTTACTGAGCGGGGGGACATAAACAAACGGCCGGCGAGGAGGTTGAGGCAGGAAGTGCCCTCCGACTTCAAAGGCGGGCTGTGGAACAATGGCCCCGGGTCCAGCGCTGTCCTGACACGGCGGCTCGGATGGCTTCCAGCAGGACAGCTACTGTATGTGCTTTTCCTGCGACCGGCTGCCGTTAACGGTCCTTTTATGAGCGATAGTTAGACGCCCGATGAGAGACGAGCGAACAATAAAGTTTCAATCGATGCATTTCTGTTAAATGTCCAGACTGAATTATGCGGATGACGGTGTGAAGACAGAAATGACACACACACACACATGGAAACATCCAGTTAATCCCTCATTAAAGACATGATGAGTTTTACCTGCTTAGCAACTGCGGGGCGGCGCAGGCAGGAACATGAGCAGACGCTTTCCTGCTATTGTTTTATAGCATGTTAATGGTGACAAGTGTTTTCCTCTTTTCATATATTCAGAATATCTGCTGGAAGAAGACACTTATCAGCAAACTATTGGTTGAAAATGAGGATACACTGCTCATCTCAATATTTAACATGTATATTTAGTTAATTTGAGTTTGTTCTGCATATTTAAGACTATAAAATATTGTATTCATAATTGTTCTCTTAGATATTTTCTGTATAACTGCTGCAAATCAAACAGGATGTGTCTCCATCAGATCACTCTCATGTCTTGAACTGCATTTGGACGTTCAGATCTTGATCTCTGGGAGTGTATTAACGCGACACCTCTTGGGTTCGGTGTGTGAACTATCAGTCATGAATCAAAGGGCGTATTAACGTCTCCTGGATGTGAGGTCTTCACCCGTCACTCCGCTCGGCGTCGAGGGGCGGCTGCCCTTTAGATCAGCTCCCCGTTGTGTTACAAAGTGAGAAATAATCATTCATTAACCCCGGCGACCCCCCAGAGGGGGGGCGGCGGGGAACAGCCAGCCCCTCTTTGTGTCTTCCTCCCTGCAGCTGGGTCGAGCCAATTCACAACACACATAATGATCCTAAATGGATTAACTGGCCAAACACGCCCCTCCGCTCCCTTTTCAATTATGAAGGAAAGCAGCGCCGGGTGTGGACGGCAGAGTCCAGGAGACCCCGGGGATTACAGTGTGTGTGTGTGTGTGTGTGTGTGTGTGTGTGTGTGTGTGTGTGTGTGTGTGTGTGTGTGTGTGTGTACTTACAGGCCATCATCTTCATCACAGAGAGGAACTCACCTGGAAAAAGGTGTTTTATAATAGGAGCTAGTAGATGAAGCCTCAGAGAGACACAGAGGAGTGTGTGTGTGTGTGTGTGTGTGTGTGTGTGTGTGTGTGTGTGTGTGTGTGTGTGTGTGTGTGTGTGTGTGTGTGTGTGTGAGCCTGGGGGTCTCAGACATGTCATCTCTCAATAAGCTCCCTGAGGAACACACTTTATTGTCACAGTGAAGAGGCTGACAGACAAGTTAATCAATCTGGCAATTTGGTGTTCCACATCTCCCTTGTTGCCTCAAACACACACACACGCACACACGTGCGCGCGCACACACGCGCTCGCACGCAGGCGGTGTTGGAGCTTCAGTTGTTAAACAGCAGGTGGGAGTGATCCTCTTGTTATCTCTGCTTTTCCTTTTTCTCTCAGACTGAATGAAGTGGAAACAATCTGTGTGAAAAATGAGACATTGAGTGTGTTTTGTGATTTTATCTGGAAGGTTTAACACAAGAAGCAGGAAGCAGTGTGACACCGAAGCGATAATGAAGCGACGGTGAATGTGTGTATGAGGCTGACTGATCGGTTCCAGCTGGAATTAGATTTTCAGTTTTCAGAGATTAAAATAAGCGATGATATGAAGTTCTTTGGTGTTTGTGCACTGCTGTGGTGTCAGGACGTTTGTTTTAAAGATATTGAAACATGAATTAGCAGTAATTTGTTCTTCATGTGTTTAAGATAATCAGATTTTTTTTCACTACTTTGCTGGTCAGGAATTTAATTGATATTTTTTTTAATTGACTGAATTTCAAAAAGTGACATATAAACTTTTATGTGCATATCGAAAAAATAAAAACAACTTTTTTGGACTATTTTTGAACTATGCTGTTGTTGGTTTATTTTACTGTGGTTGTAGGTTTTTTTTGTTTGTTGGACTGTGGTTGTTGGGTTGTTGGACTGTGGTTGATTATTGGACTACTGTTGCTGGTCTGTGGTTGTTTGTTGCACTGTGATTGATTGTTGGACTGTGGTTGTTGGATTGTGATTGATTGTTGGACTGTGGTTGCTGGGTTGTTGGTCTGTGGGTGTTTTTGGCGCTGTGGTTGGATTGTTGGACTGTGGTTGTTGGACTGTGGCTGTTTGTTGGACTGTTGTCTGTTGAACTATGGTTGTTTGGTTGTTGGAATGTGGTTGTTGCTTCGTTGAACTGTGGTTGTCAGTTTGTTGGACTGTGGTTGTTATTTTGTTGCACTGCGATTGTTAGGTTGTTGGACTGTGGTGGTTATTTTGTTGGACTGTGTTTGTTGGTTATTGGGCTGTGGTTGATAGTTGGTTGAACTGCAGTTGGTGTTTTGTTGGACTGTGATTGTTGTTTTGTCAGACTGTAGTTGTTGAACTTTAATTGCTTTGTTGGACTGTAGTTGTTTTGTTGTACTGAGGTTGTTGTTTTTTTGGACTGTGGTTGTTAGTTTGTTGAATTGTAGTTGTGGTTTTTTTTGGACATTAGTTGTTTTGTTGGACTGTAGTTGTTTTTTTTTTGGACTGTGGTTGATGTTTTGTTGGACTGTGGTTGTTTTGTTGGACTGTGGTTGTTTTTTGTTGGACTGGAGTTGTTTTGTTGTACTGAGGTTGTTGTTTTTTTGGACTGTGGTTGTTAGTTTGTTGAATTGTAGTTGTTGGTTTTTTGGACAGTAGTTGTTTTGTTGGACTGTAGTTGTCAGTGTGAGGTCTGCAGCTGAAGCTGGGCTGTGCGCTCCTTGACTCCTGTGGTCTGACTGCAGCGCGGCGCCGCCTGGTGACAGATTTGATTAATTTGATAATGATGACCTGCAGAGACGCTTTATGCTAAGGTAAGCACAGCTGTCTGCCGGGGTCAGGAGGAGTGGGGGGAGGTCGAGCTAGAAGAGACTTAACTTTGTTAATGGAGACTCAGACCAAGGACAGGAATCAATGGAGCGGTCTTAATGAAATGGACAGTCACCTTGGAGGAGGTGGAGGTCGCCGCTCCGTCACTGCCTCCAGCCGCTGGGCTTTCTGTCACTTGTCTCACTTCCTGTTTGTCTGACTTCCCTCTTTGGAGGTGTGTGTGCGTCTCTCTTTTCACTTCATTTGGTAACAGTTCTTCAAAACTCCAAACATCGAATTAATGACAGAATCAGAAAGTTCAGCTCGACGTCACGGTGTGGAGGATTTATGGAATTTCAGAATAAAGGACAATAAAGCTTCTCATAAAAACACAGAGACACTGTTCAGGGTTAAAGTTTTAGTCTTCTGCAAACAAACTGTTGTTGACTACATTTTCAACTGAGGGTTGTCAAAACATTCAAGATATTGACTTGTGGAAAGCACTTTGGGGCAGTGCTATATAAATACACTTGACCTTGACCTTGACATTCATTTTTAAAATTTCCATTAATCACATAATTCCCATCGTTAATTGTGATTAATTCTGAATTGCAGTTTTAAAATTCAGTTGTTTTGCATTTCAAGGCAGTTTTAAGCCCATAATGTAAAACCTTCGTCAGTTCAAACGGGAAGCTGCGATGCTGCAATTTCAACAATTAATTTAAATTCAATCAACGTCAGTTCTGCACCACTTCAAATTTCATCTGTTAAGCACACTTTTACTGAAGTGCAAGGCTCCTCAGAATTCATGGAGATTAGTTGAATTTAAATCAAGTGTTGAAATTGCAGATTCTCGTTGGACTGACGTGTCACCAGAGTGCCTCAGTCGGGAATCAACGGAACAAAGAAAGCATTTTCTTTTAGACCTTTTTGTATCTTTTCTCAAAATTAAGTGCCATGCAGACCAACTTATCTTGTCAACGTCAAATACGGTACAATTTTCAAACTGAAAAAGACAAAAAACACAACAAGCCCTATTTCTGCGACTAATGGTTTAAAAATCTTTTGACAGTCCTACATTAATTAATCATCATAATTAATGTAATTAACTCTAACAGCCTTAATTCAAATCAATTGAATTTTATTTCCATAGCATTGAAAACAACACAGTAATCTGAAGGTATTTTCACAGAGAAGAAAATCCACATGAACAAGCAGAGGAGGTGGAGGAAATTGTAAAAAAACAAACTCTTTTAATAGGAAGAAACCTGCAGAATCAGACTCAGAGGCGTCTGTCGGTCTGTTTAATCAGTTTTATCCTTTAGACGGTTCATTTCCTCTGAATCCAAACCTCCGCTGGTGTAAAATGTTGAATGCTTCCTTGAATCGTCTCCGGCCGTCAGACGGGTTTTATTTTGGTGATTTGACCTTTCCCCCATCCTGCCCTGGGGCGTTTCGTGTCTTCGCGGTGGACGGAGGCGAGCGCCGGCCCGCTGGTGGATCCTCGCGGCTCCGCACGGTGGGAGTTTTCCTGGTCCCGGCTGCGAGCGGGGAGGAGGAGACGGGACACCCGATAGGCCCGGACACCCAGTCATCCCTTTCCAGCCCGGAGTGGAACTTGAACCTTTAATCCACAGGATCTCAGAATCCAGAGAGTTGCAGATTCCTTATCATTTACATTAATCTCAGGAATTTGCACCATGCCATGAAGACACAGGCTCCACTTACTGAACCGACACAGAAGAGGGCAACAGCCACGATGACACCGGAGCGCTTTTAGCCCCGCCGGCGCACCGAGCGCCGGGCTGTAAATAATAATGTAATCAGATTGGCAAGAGAAACAGATGTTTAACATGAGCCGGTTCGTGTTGGTACATATTATTACAGCGCCGAGGAGTTATTCCTAAATCTGTCACAAACATATCAAATGATTCCTTGTTTTCACGTGATTTCTGCAGTTTTACAGCTTTTAGCAGTGAAGCTCTTCTCATCTGCTGCCGTTTGAAGTGAAACGTTGACAGTAAAAACTGATCCGTGGCATGAATCACTGTTTCAGAATCCTCCAGGTGACCGCTGACCTGCCGCCTCCTGGACCCTGCCGGGCCTCTCATCCTCCACGCCACCTCCAAAATAAAACTTTTGCCTGCATTTGTGGAAAAAAATGCGGATGAAATCGATGGCGAAGGAAAGCTGATCTGTCCTCTGGAAAGGCTGCATCAAGGTAATTCAAGACCACACAGCAGCTGTACGGACGACAGAGATCCCTTCAAAGTGCCTCTTTTTCCACTCCTGCGGCTGCCGCACATTTCTCCACCGCCGGCAGAGACGGCAGCAGCTCGACCTCCAGAGCCGCTTGTCTGACGGCAGCGCGGGACGGCGCTGGTCGGATTTACTGAGTCTCTGCAGACATCGGGTGTTTCTGTTAAAAACTGAAGGTTAGAAAACCCAGAGTGGCGGAGATGAAAGGGTTATAAAGCGTCTTTAAGGTGGAAAACAAGACATTCAGACGCTTCTGCAGTAATCTGTCCAAGATGTCCTTAAATCTTCATCAGCACAAGAAGAATAAAGCCTCATTTTGACTGATCAGACTGGGACAGTCCAGAATGGCATATATGGTAAGTTTTGGGTTTTTGTGTGTTTCTGTTGATACGAATCTTCTTCAAATCTCAGACCATCTCACCCAAAAACCCCCAACAGCCCCAAACGAACCCAAAATAAGGTTCAGGATGCTCCCAGAAAAGGAAACAAATGCAATTAAATCTCATTAAATCTCTTTTTAGCTGAACTAACTGTACTTAGCCAGACTCATTTACCTTGAGTCCATAAAGCGGAGTGCTGTGAGTAATTAGGATACTTTATGAAACAGTTAATGAAGGACGAACTGAAACCTCAGCGTCAGCTGACACTCTGCTTCCTGCTCCTCTGAAGCCTTCAGTCGGGTTTTCTGGACTCAGAGCTCGTTCTGTGTGTTTTATCAGTGATAAACTTCATCCGTCCGTCTTCTGTATGGCTTCATCCTGGAGCTGATCCCAGTCTGAGGTCCTCATGACTGAAAACTGCCAAAACAAACACAACTTCAGCTTACACACACACACAAACATGTAAAGTCAGGCAGAGTAGATCCGGAAATGACAGAAACATGTTATGAATAACTGACACAGCAGCAGGTTTCGGTGTTGCAGCTGATAATAATAATAATTCATTCTTCTTAAAAATACAGGAATGTGTTGTTGTTTTTTATTAGAGTGAAACTGTTGCTGTGTTTTCCAGTGTTGACTGCTTTTATCTAGCAGAAAATACTGCGACTCAGTGGAAATGAATCAGCGTTTGGAAACAAACTGTGCCACCAAGCGGAGAGCGGATCACTTAGCATTTATCATGTGATTTACAGTCTCATTTATCCTCAACCGCCGAGACCACAAATGGAGATTCCTCAATTACACTTGAATAAGAGAACAAACTCAGGTTGAAATCCAGGATGGAGAGCCAAGCCTAAATGCGAAGCAGCAGGGGACGGAGGAGCGGCTCTCAGCCGAGATATATGGCCAGAACAAGACCAGGATCAGTTGCTCTGGGAACCTAAAACCTGGGATGACAGTGAGAGCCATTTATAATAGGGAGATGAATAGCCTCACCCTGGCACCGGCGGCGTGGTCGGACTTTGTCTCATTTGATGCAAATGAACCGGAGCGCTGTGTGTTTAAAAGCTATTTAAAGGCAAATAACTGGTTATGAAAAATGTAGAAAAAAAAAAGAGAGTAAATGGAGCGCGTCAGGAAAACATGAGGAAAAGATGTGAGTGAGGAGAGCAGCAGTTTACCTCCTGACTGCTTGGTACTTATCCACGTTGTTGATGTTGGTTTACAGCTGTAATCTTCTGCTGTGAGGCTGCACGGCGGCGCCTGCCTCTCCTCGTTGCAGGAGGATCCCTCTGTGGCAGGTAGAACCTCCCAAATCAATAGCACATGTGGTCCACATTACAGTGGGAACGGCCTCCAAAAAAGCTCTTTCTGAGAGCGCGGCTGCCGCCGATGACAGACGCCTTCTGATTCCACATATGCTGAAATGCAGAAAGCGCTACATGGCCTCTTTGATACGGGATGATTTATTGGGCCTTGACACCGCTCGAGAATGTCTCTGGTGAGGGCACCAGGAGGCCCGCGCCGCGAGTGGATAGTGTCCATCAAATCGCATTCAGCGCCACGGAAATGGATTACACTTCCCCTCAGAAGTCCGGGCTTCTCCTTCCTGCTGCCGGAGTTCTCTCTTCACAGGGTTACCGTCCTGCAGGAGCAGGAGTCAGTGTTTCAGTCACACGGCTGCACCAGACAATGACTCCAGTTACAGGAACGTCAAGTAACTGCTGCTGTCTTTGTGTCTCGGTCAGTGCAAACTTTTAGACTTCATTTAATCTTAATCTTCCACTCAAACAGGAGATCAAATTCCAATGGAAGGAACTGAACTGAAGGTGTTTGAACTGATTGGTGGATTGTTTTTCTGATTATTGGTAAGTCAGCCGGGAACGCTGCTCTTCTTGTTCAGCATTCGATATAGATGCTCTATAATCTGGATGTTAGAGGAGGAAGATGCTCTATATCTATACTTTATTCCAGCGTTTCCCACAGTGCCGCAGTGCAGACTCCTCTCACACTGACGGCGCCATCTGGAGGAGACAGCGGTGTCGCTGTGCACAGGGTTCACGGTCCAACCAGAGCCCGGCCGGGCCGGAGCTGGGTGTGCAGGCCGAGGCTGAGCAGGGTCAGCGTCCTGCGAGGCATAATTATCTGGCGGGGCTGAGCCTCTGGCCTCCTGCTGGCGGCAGATAAACGGAGTCCGCCGTGTGACACGTCTCAAGTTGGAGTCGGACCCGATGCGGCTAACTCAATTAGCTAATGGGGGCTCAGGCAGCTTGGTGAGGATGAGCGAGCGTGTCCGCCCAAATTAATGAGCTCTCACATTTCTCGTGGTCATCGCGGCGGCGGGGCTTCGTGTTGCAGGGGGAATGTCAGCGAGTTTGACGGCGCGCTGCGGGACGCTTCCCGTCCTTCACCGGGCCTCCAGCATGCAAACCAGCTCTTTAGCTCCGTCTTTGGGACGCAGTAATCTGGTTTAGGAGGCATACATAAATATCTGAGCGCAGGCCGGTGGTCATTCAGAACACCTCCGAACTAAAACCCCGTACAGGACGGCAATTAATAATGTACAGTTAGAGCTGACAGGCCGGCGGCTCCCAGAAGGACGTAAGTGACAGCGCGGCGAGCGGCTCCACGTCGCCCCGCATCTCCATTACGCCCGGCCTGATTCAATCATACCTCCATCCTGACAATCAGCTGCGTGCCGCTCAAATGGTTTCCCCACACACGCCGTTTACTTCACCGCTTTTATTGGACGTGCTGTTAAACCGGAGAGGAGCTTTTACAGAGGTTAAATATACTGCTACTAAAACTACCGATGAAGCAGCCTCTTTCATTAGCTCTGATTTGAATGTGTATGCTGGATGGAAGCTCTGAGCAGAAAGCCTCCTCCACTCAGGCTCCGTCAGCTCGGGCGCTTTAAAGGCACGTCGAGGGAAATCATCTCACTGAGACGATTCAGGATCACTCCGAGCTCTGCTGCTCCGCGGCGCCTCCACCTCTGCTGGTGCATTACCACCACCTACCTGTGGGCGAAGCCGTGTGAGGAGCCGCTGCACACGGAGGCCGTCGTGCTCAGAGACAGCCAGTGCACGGCGAGCGGCAAGAGGAGGATCCAGACCGGCCCGCAGGATCGCAGTTCAGCGAACGGAGCTGCTGGTTGTTACTTTCAGAGGCTCAGTCAGGACAACTGATTCGTCCAACGATGAACACATCCCTTCATATGAAGCAGATCTGAGTTTTCGTTTATTGTCGCTCTGCCTCTGTTGTGTTTCTCTTTGCTTCAGTCGTGGAATTTCTCATTGATCTGATTCCAGGTCGAAAAAACTGCTACTCAGATGTGATCAGAAGAGAAATAAGAAAGCCTGTATCATAAACAGAGAGAACTGACTAACTAACTAACTAACTAACTAACTAACTAACTAACTGACTAACTGACTAACTAACCACAACGATGGTACTGGAGAAAAGGAATACACCTCATTTCCTCTGGACTAGACCGATTCTGGGGACTAAATCTGTTTTTTTTTTTTTTTTTAATTAACACGTCTTTAATCCAATATTTCAGAGACAAACCTGGTTTTTGAAAAAAAAAAAACAAAAAAAAAACGTTGAGACGCTGTGTCAGTGAATAGGAAGTAAATCTAATGAAACTAGCTCCATTCAGAAATCACCAAAAGTCCTGATTTTACCAGCAGACAGCTTAAACATCCCTGACTGCAGATCTGGAAGATTTATTACTGATCAGAAGGAACTTCAGACTGATTTGTTTGTGCTCAATAAAAACAGAAGAAGAAGAAGCACACGTTTATTGTAATCACATCAAGGAATTTGTACATTTTTGGAGGTAAAAAATTAGATAAAGCCTTGATTAAACAACCTGAGATTTGACTGTATCTGGACATTGAAGTTGGACAGCTGCTTCTCTCACAGTGCAAAAGATCAAATGTGGCAGAAAAACAGCGATTTCACAGAAATTAGAGTGATTTTAGAGAGAATAGTGCGCCACCGTGAAGGGAGACATTCAGAGTGTTTCTGTCACGCTTTGTCTTCACGGCTTCCACTAACAGGCCTCTCACGTCGTCCCGCCGTCGAGCCGTAAACATCAGGACGGACGTGAAGGAGCCGGCGAGCGGAGCGTGAACACAATGTGGTCTTCACACCCGCAGCTTGTTTGTGTACATGTGGCGTGAGATAATTAGGCCAGAAGTAATGAGCGCTCTCTGATGACAGGCCTGAAACCCGATCTCCCTCTGTGACATGCTCTCCCGTCACTCTCCCTGCCCAACAACTGCAGCGCCGCTATTTTTACCGCGGCTGCTAGCGGGCTAGCCTGGCGCCAGCGCCGGGGACCCGGTGAGCGCGGGGGGTGACACTTGCCATTCGCCCTCTGACCTCCCGCGCCCTTCAGTGCCGGGCGCTGACGACACGGTCCCGTCTGCGATATTCTGGATTATAATCCAGCAGCTCTCTGCAGCAGCAGCAGCAACAACATGAGAACCACAGGAAACACACTGCAGATGGAATCAACGCAATGTTTAACAGATCAGAAACTGATTTTATCAAATTAAAATCCAGAGGAACATCAAAGATATTTTTATCATAATGTTAAAGATGAACAGAGGAAGTTGCTCTGTGTTGTAGATGTTGTCAAAATGAACTCACGATAACGTGTTAAATCACCTGCAGAGATCTTCCTGATGCAGGCAAATGTTTGAATTTCATGAACTGTTCTAGGACAATATTATCGATTTTGGCTTCGGTTGGTGATATCAATGCCACTGATCGAAGAGACAGCAGCTCTGCAACCCGAACAAAGAAGCCTCCCCAGTTCTCTGGGAGGTAAACTGGGCTGGTTCTGGGTGTTGGGGATCAGGAGGGGAACACTCTGACCCTGCTGACGGGTTTGCTCTCCAGCTTCCCGGCGTGTCAGGACTCTCCCCCGCCAGTCGTCTCTACATGTCAGAGAAATCTTTGCGGCGGTGATAAAGCAATATAAAAATGTGTCACGTTGCAGAGGGCAGCGGCCGCCTGCTGGGAGGCGGCGAGGCTCGAGCTTCCTCAAATCTAAAGCAAACAGGCAGAACACGACGGCCCTTCCAAGCCAGCGCGTCAGAGCTTTAGAGTGAAAACAATGACTTTCCCCGAGCGGCCATCCAGGCTTTGCTGCCCAGCAAGTGCAAAGAAGCCACAATCCTCCAGTCGCACCGCGTGGGAACGCTGGCAGCCTCCCAGACATATTTTAGGATCCCGCGATCTCCGTCTGTCCTTTTCAAGACCTTTAACTGGTCCCGAGCACGGCTTCTCGACAAATTTGAGACTTTGTTTGACACTTGCACCGTAATCTAAATTTGGCGTTTGGATGACTGGAACTACAAGGCATGGCATTGCTGGAGCAGCTAAAAGACGGCATGCCGCAGACACATGTCTTCCTTTTGAAGATGATCCCACGTCTCCGGTTGTCAGTTGTTTTTTGGGTCCTGAAATTATGTTGGTCAGAGAAGCAGAGGGGGGGGGGGGGGGGGGGGGGGGGGGGGGGGGGGACTGGCAACGGAGAGACACACAAATCATGTTTCTGCTGCTGAAACCAGGATGGTTTATGAAGCTTATCGGGTTAAGACAAACTAATAACGCTCTCTCCGTCTGCCTGGATGTCTTCCTTTGGAGTTACTCTGATTGGAAAAGACATTTCTCCTTCGACCGGAGATCCCTCTGATCTGCATCGCTTGCAGTTTTGTCAAATTTCAGTTAAAACACTGTCACTGGTCGGAAGATCAACACGTCCTCTGTGAATCGGCTGTGATAAATCTCTTCTGCTGGATCTCTCCTGGTCATGATCTCCTGAGTGACGGTCAGCTCTGTCTCGTTTCCCCTCGCAGGTTTGGAGGTGACGTCCTCGCTCCTGAAAGGCAGACACTAACATTTAAAAGGCCTGAAGGACTGAGAGGTTGCCACTTGTGACCTCCAAATGGTATTCATTCCTTGTCGGTCTTGTGTGTGAAACATTTCTGTTGACACCCTGCAATGTGGTGTTGATGAGTTAATCTAGCAGCTGAGTGTGTCCTTTAACTACACCCAGCCCCCTGCAGATTTTCAGAAGAAAAACAGCTCTTATCTCCACGGGAGAGGGGGAGAATCAGGCCCCAGTGGCAGTAAATTCACCAGATACCAGCTGGAGCATGACAAAGCGTGGCCTCCTTTGTCCACTGAGCGTCCTCTCATGACGGGTTGAGCTCCCAGCCTCGCCCCGGAGCGCCTGAACGCAACGTTCTGCACGCAGAACCGAGTCCAACTCAGAAACCCGCCGGTTCTCCCTGACAGGAGCTGAAACACCGGAGCCTCATAGCGGCTACGAGCCCGTCATTCCCCGGCCCCGGCCCCTCCAGGTCCCAGTGGAAACGACGGGCCGGGCAGCTTTACTTTAACCATCCTGGACGGGATCCAGAGCTGCCTGAGATCAGGACAACTAAAATAGGCTTAGAGTATGCTCAGCCATGAGTATGAAATCCACACTAAGGCTCGCTGCCTTATTGTATGTGTGGGTCGCTCTGCGGATATCGCTTACTTCTCAGAACATCTTGTAACCTGGGCTTATTAGACAGTCTTAATAGGGACATCTGACAGCTGAGGCAAGTTCCTCTCCTACCATACCGATGTAGGCTTTAACGTAGTGACGAGCTCGCTGCCGCTTTGACCTCACAGACGGCGTGACTGAAAGTGTTTCCACAGCGGGACTGTTTCACCCCGGCAGGTCTGGAAGCGCCGCTCCGCCCTCAGAAACGGGACCAGCAGTACTGTTGGGAGGACCTGTTGCTTCGCCGGGAGCTGCTGTTCAAGTTTGTGACGTGCTGAGAAAGACTGAACGGTGCAGAGCTGCTGTCTCTGCCTGCTCTCTTCACCAGCTGTTAGCTTTAGCATTAGCCAAAGCTAACATCTGCTAAAATCACTTCTCCACTGTTATCACTCTTGTCAACAGTTGCCGAGCTGCTGTCTCTCTCTCTGTCCTGTACACTGACAGCTTTTACATTAACATCACTTCTAATGGTTACTATTTCACCGAACCTCTGTTTAATAGAGGAGAACCAGATTATCAGTCCCACTCAGATTAACAAGAGTCTTTATCCACATCTGGATCAGATATTGTATCAGTCTGCATGTCTGCTCTTTATTTGTCTGAAATGTTCAATTTCTAGGATTTTTTTTCTTGTTATTGGTTTATAATTATGCATCTTCCTTGTCTAACGTCCAGATGATAGAGCATCTTCCTCCTCTAACTGATGTAACTTTAGCTTCTGAAATGGTGAGTTAGCATTCAGATGGTAATGACACAGCAGCTCCTGGCTGAATGTTGAAGAAATGTACTGTTTTCCAAAGCCAGATTGATCGATATTCCTTTATTTGTCCCATAACGGGGACGATTCCAGTGCAGGGCGTCAGAGGAGTGAAGCCTTGCTGGAGTGAAGTGTGGGGCACTGTGGGAAAGTCCGGCCGGCGCTCCGCGGGGGTCCTGCTCCGACAGGAGGGGGAGTTTACATGTGAGCGAGATCTGAAGGTGGTAATGACCAGAGTATTCTTTCACACTGACAGCTCCTCTGACATCCTGGAATTTATCTGTTGGAGCACATTTTCACGGGCTTAAGACAGGAGCCTGTGTGCCTCATGGTATATCTCACTTACTGTACAGGCAGAAACAGCTGTGGACGGAGGCGAGCGGGAGAAGAACGGCCCGTCTGCTTTCACACAGCAGCTACAAGAATGTGCAGCATCCTACTAAAGGTCCTCTCTCAGAGCCACAAGTTTCCTTTACAAGGAAATTGATTTGTTTATGTCAAGCCACAGTAAAGTCCTGAAAGCCTGCGGGGTTTCTCACTGACAGTTTGACACCTCCGAGGCAAAGGTGAATGGCAAGTGTGGCGCTATCAACAGCCCGGCTTATTAGCCTGCTGCTTTGACACGAGATCCTGAAGGCTTATTATGAGGGATGAGTAATGGGAGGCAGGATAAATCAATCCAGCCCTGTCTTATAAAAACCTGTGAAATCAGCACGTTGTCTTAAAATGCAAATGAAGCACTGCGCGTCAGAAAAAATGAGGCAAGATGTGCTGCGGATGATGGATGGCCGAATGCTCCTCGTGTCGATGCTAACAGCCCAGGTTCAATATGTAAACACAAGCCTCATTTCCAATCATTTCCTGTATCCTTCACGCCACATTTCCTCCTTTCGAAGCAGCTCTGATTGTTATCAGCTACATTTGTCTGAATGAAAGGGGATTCGGAAGCTGCACCCGTTAATCTTCTTGTTTTTGTGTACTTCAGGTGCCATAGCAATCACGGCCAAATGCCAGAAAGTAAAGACCATTTATTTCGGTTGCAGCCCAGTTGTTCTTGTCTTTAACACTCAGACACTCAAGCCACAACTTGAGCCCATTTGTTATCTGTTGCCGCAGCACAAGTTATTCAGCCTGTCAGCAGAATGATAAACTCTCCCCTGCCATGGGCGTCACTTCGACAGCTCGCGCTCGCATTAGCCAATAAACCTGTACGGCGGACGGGAACGAGGCGTTTCGGCTCCAAAATAAGACGCGGGGCCGCGGCGAGTGGCGACAGCTGCGTTTACGGAGCGATCGATACGACGGGATGAGGAGAAGTGAAGGCAGAGAGCGGAGCCGGGCGCTCCATTCTGCGTTATCAGTTTGACGGAGAGGAGCTGGAACACAGACACACTGTACGGAGGGTCGGAGTGGACCGCTCCAGATATTTCTATAAATTCTTTGGATTACTGTGAAAGACTGAGGGCTGGATCGGGCTTCTGGGTTTCGTACACAGAGAGGACTTTGTGCCTGGTACGGCCATTAATCACAGTTAACTTGACGTTACAGGGCTTCTTTATTGGAGGTTAGGGTTGGACGTGGGGTCGCAGAGAGGTCAAGGCCGGGTTTATTTTTATGAAATCGGTGCAGTGAAACCTTCCCCAGCTCTTCTCCTATAAAACATCCATGGACTGTGTGAAACACCTTTGGTCCTGTTGTTATATGATAGGTCATTCCAAAAATAAAGCCATTATTTTCTGCCTGCAGCTCATCCGATAAAACGATCTGTGAGAGCCATCAGCGCTGGTTTTTCAAGAACATTTTTTTAAACCAAATAAATAAATAAATAAATAAATGTGAATTTTCTTTTAAAACAGACTCAGAAACTCTACGTCTGTTTCTGAAAGAGAGGAATAATCTGTGATTTTTAAGTATCTCTGTGTTTTTCCATGAGGTTTCTGCGAGCTCGTCTCTCTCGTGTCTCAGCCCCATGAAGGGATTTCCTGAGCCCAGCGATGGAGCTGTTTGTTACTCCTCAGGCTGGCCCAGTGTGGAAATGACCTCTGATTGATTATCTTCCAGTCGGCGATGGCTTGTGAATGAACTGCAGCTCCGGTTCTATGGTTTCTGTCAGAGGGAATCAAACTCAAGGGACACCAGGCGCCAGGGCTTCCTGGGACCTACCAATATTTACTCTGTGCAGAAACACCTGTTACTGTTCAGTCTGAGAGCTTTTACAATTCACTTTATTGAAAAAGGCAAAAACCTATTGATTGAACCTGAAATCCTCACACGTGATTAAAGCCCAGTGGTCTCTGTCTCTTCATCTCTTCAGACTCAGTGGTCTCTGTCTCTTCATCTCTTCAGACTCAGTGGTCTTTGTCTCTTCATCTCTTCAGACCCAGTGGTCTCTGTCGGGCTCTCAGTCACTCTGTTCCCCCTCTGCCTGCTGTACTTGTGGTGACCCTGTTCCTGCCTGCTGCTGCTCTCGCCTGCTGGAACTCCCAGCTGAGGTCTGACCCCTGCTGACAGAAATGAGCGTTGTGTTTGAACCTGTTGCATTTCACGTGGGCGCCTGGTCCAGCTCCAGCCGGCTCGCCTGATCCAGCATGAAGTGCTAAATTGGTTATTGCTGGAGAAAATGTTGCTGCGAGGTGAAGGATTAAAAAAACACTCTGCTGGAGCTGCTGCAAACACGTCGCGACTGTGGAGTGTGACGGTGTGTGAGTGTGTTGGTGTGTGTGCCAGGCCAGGTCCGTAACCCTACGCACACAGGCAGCAGAGGTTACACTGCTGTGTTGTTTTTTGAACTGCTGGGTTCAGTGTGTGTCTGCAGACCTTTACTGTCACATTAACGATCATGTGTGCAGTTTGAAGCAGGCGTCAGCTCACAGTGCACCTGAACAGCCTGTTTGGATTGAAACTGAACGTATATTCACCTGAATACACAGCGGTGGACCTGGTGTACAGGTACAAGCTGTCACCTGTATCATGGTCGCCAAACCAGCACGTCAACATCGACTGCATATTGATAACCCTGTGATTAATGATTTATTAATTAATGAATTTGGCTACATAAAACAAAACACAATAAATATAAAAATCACAAAATATGGTCAAAAATCTAAAAAGACCCAGACGATTCCCCATGTCAGCTCCTCCTGTGGTTCCTGCAGGAACCTTCGTCTTGTGTCTCTCGTCCCCGGGGGACATGTTTGGAGAGGACAGCAGTAGAAGACAGGCCGTCCACATTCTAATGATGTCCTGATCACACTGCAGACGTTCATCAAACCACGATCAATAAACACCCCGCAGGTTTACTCTGGTCTCTGAGTGTAAAGTCATGCTTCACGCTGTTTTATTCATCAGAATGACGCCAAACAGGAAGTGACTGGACGAACACTGAAACTATGGACGTGTTACAGCACCAAAATCTGGATTTGGCAAAATCAGTCAACCAACCAATAAACAAGGTAGAAATAATCTGGGAAATCCAGCTGAAGGATGCTCTGCACAGCGATTCTGCTTTACACCACCTCTTCAAAGATTAGATCACACACTGGACATGAACCGCACAGTGACACAACCTGAGAGACAGAACTGAGACTGTGTGTTATTCTGCAGCTTTCACGCACGCTCGCGCGCGCGCGTGTGTGTGTGTGTGTGTGTGTGTGTGTGTGTGTGTGTGTGTGTGTGTCATATATGCTCAAACCTTCAGCTATCAAGCAGTAAAAGTTCAATGAGGAGGATCACTCTCCACTGGGATCAACTTGGAGATTGTTCTGTTGCCCAACGACACATGGGCAACGCAAGACTTGGGGTTCAACCACCAACCTTACAACCAGAAGAAAATCAGCTTCACTAAACAAACCATAGACGCCCCAAAATAACCTGCAGACAGATCTGCCTCCTATTGTAACGTCAAAAGAACAGAGAAGACCCACCTGCTCAGATTCTGCAGAACATGTTGATTCATTCATCCAGAAGCTTCCAGGAGGGCCGAGTTCGTCCCTGACAGCTAACCCTAACCAACCGCTTCTGATGACGCTAATGCTAATGGTATTGCTCATGCTAGTGCTAATGCTCATGCTAATGCTAAGAGTCATTGAGATAAATAGACCACCAAATTGAATTGTTATTAAGGTGACTGTCAACTCTGAAACCAAGTCCAGGAGGATATGGCCCAGGACCAGGACCAGGACCAGGACCAGGACCAGGACCAGGATCAGGACCAGGAGCAGAGTTTCACAAAAGTTGCGTTGTCCCTGATTCAACAGAGATGGAGTCAGTGTGTTTTCAGAAGCTCTGAGCTCCTTCAACTTGCAAAAAGACCCTCAAAATCCAACAAAAGGTTTGTGTTTTCACTTGAAAACTGGACCCTGGAGTCGTACTCCAACCTTGAAAAGCTCCTTAACACCTTGTCCTTCCCCTCCTCCCTCCACCTCAGCTGATCTCCCCTTCCACCTCTCTCCTGTGAAGTCTTCTGCTGCTGCCTGCAGCCTCATCTCCAGCATCCTTCCTCCAGTCCATCCGGCTCATGTTCAGACCTCCTCCACCTCACCGCTCTGGTCTCACAATGCTCCCAGGTCAGTGGTGGACCTCAGCTCTGTTTGATGGAGAAGGCCTAAAGAGGTTCTGGAACATCACGAAAACCTCGAAGTCGCTGCAGCTCTATTAAAAGTTGACTCGCCGAGCGTTTGTTGACAACAGAGCATCTCGGACCATGCAACTGTCATTAAAAGGATAAAAATAAATGTGTTGAGAGGCATCCTGGAATAATCCCCAGGTATTTTAAATGGGTTTATTTATGAGAAGGATGGAGGTCAATGTTTCACATCAGCTCTGGGGCAAGGACGGACAGAGCTGGAGTTGCACCTGTGCACCTTGAAGAATGAGCGTCTGTCACACTCGTCTTTACAAATAGACATGGGCACCATGACTGGCTCGTCACGCCACGCCAGCGCATGTGCTATTAAATCCACGTTCCTGAGCCGTGTTCTCCGACAGAACCTCCGTCACTTCTCAGCACGTTCCTCCACAGTGTTCCCAGACCCCAGTTTCCAAGGTTTAAACTCGATTCGTGAAAACACGTTTCAGAAGAGTGTCGGTGGAAACAGACCTGCTTTTACAGTTTCACATCCGACAGCAGCTGATCATTGTTCTGTTTTCTCCAAAAATCTCTCAAATGTATCCACGAAAACAATGAGCTCCGTTACAAACACAGGAAACCTGTTTTCCTGTGAAATATTCCCATATTTTGATGGGTTTTCAACACAAATATGCTTGAAAACAGGAACACTGAAATGTTAAAATGTGGGTGTAATTCCTCCTAATATCCCGGCTCAGACGAGAAGTTGCTGTTTTTGTTAAAACACACATTTTAAAACTTCATAGGCGTGGCAGCTTTTCTCTCAGAAGTGACGGGACTCCTGCTTTTGGGATTTTAGTTTTTCAACTTGGATTTTTCTTGTGTATTGGTTTATTAGAGTCTCATTAATGCAGGCCTTCTTAATGTTTCAGGTTAAAACGTCGTTTTTACATTTTTGTTTCAGAAAATGTCACATTTACATGACAATGGAATGAAAACAGCAAAAAAAAACTGAAAACGCTGTAGTTTCAGTGGTGGTCCACTAATTTTTGTTGTTTGTTTTAGTGATGAAACCACAGAGAACAATACAGTCTTAACATTAACAACGGAGATTGTTGTTACGGTGACTGTCAACTACGAACTTCGAACTACGAAGTCCAGGAGAACATGGACCAGGACCAGGACCAGGACCAGCACCAGGACCAGGACCAGGACCAGGACCAGGACCAGGACCAGGACCAGGAGCAGCTTTCCTGCCTCCTACAGTCAGCCGGAGCTCATTTCCTTGCTTCCACTGGGTTGGAGCGTTTTAAAGTTCCGCCTTGGGGTTCATTTGTAAAGACTTGTGTTTCCAGAGCGTCCGGGCTCCGTCGTGGTGTAAACGGAGCCTGTCTCATTTGGCGGAGGACCCTCGCTGCTGTGGTCTTTGAGCAGTCTGAACAGTGAAAGTCAAACACCCGTCAGTCTCACCATTCTTCACCGTGTTCCGTCTTTCTGAGGACAGATCCGCTCGTCGTGCTTCTGAAACGCGTTCAGACCGGCGGCTGGAGCTGACGGCGTCCGCGGGACCTAAGTGTTTTGCGACTGGGTGGCTGGGTTGGGGTTTGATCCTCGGCCATCTGGTGACAGCTCTCAGAGCGTTCAGCGGAGTTTGGCCCGCGTCCATAACCTTACTCCCGTGGCAGTGGAAACGCTCCGCGTCTATTTATACAGTGCAAACAAATGGCCACAGCGGGTTGTGGAGCTTGGCATTAACGAGCGGAGGAGCCTGAGCGCAGGAACCGATGGATCTGAAGTGCGATGTGCGGGCTGGAGGCGGCTCGGGGATGTTTGGGATTACTTCCTCATTGTTGGGAGGCATCCGCTTCCTCGCGCTGGACCAGGGATGGCCGTCCGAGGAGGGGCTGGGAGCGGGACTGGAGCGGGGCGGGGTCTGAACGCAGGCCAGACCACCTTGGGTCTTGGTCACGCATTGTTGGGCGCTGTGTTGCGACAGACCTGGTTTTACTGCGGCCTCACTGGGACATCTGGTCCGGCAGCGGCCGCCACCTGTTTGGGCCCGGGGATCGCTCTGGAAGCTGCGATCCCTGATATGCACATTTGTTGGCTGCATTAGCTGCAGCGCGTCATGTGATGTGACAGACTAAGCTCTGTACTCAGTACTATCTCAAATTTCCCATTAAAGATGAACTGAAAGAATGAGCGTGGGGGAGTGGGGCGATTAGGTTTTTCCATTTCATACAATACACTGGGCTCTGCGCTCGCACGGGGGCCGACATGAAACCCAAACGGCGAGCACAGTCATCACGTTACTAACAGCCTCTAATAGTCGTCTAATTTATGATTTACTCTCCAAACGGGGAGTCCAGTTGAAAACTGTTCTCCAACATTTCTGCTTCTTACCCGAACATAATGGCTCCAGGAGAGAGATTACTTTACACTGACCAGAGCGAGAACGGTAGCACGCCATTTCCCTCCTCTCACGGAGGCTGACCGGATTCCAGCAGCCGCGTTCTCACGCTGCACATTTTTAATTGAATCCTGGACATCTGGGTGATTCTCACTAAACGTATATACCGCTAAAGGCTGGAGGCTTTCATAGCCTGTATTTCCTCCATTTAGACCTTTCTTTGTTTGTAGTCAGGATTTCTTCCGTGAAGAGGAGAGCTGAGAAAAGCTGTTCCCACTGAAACTCCCCAGCTACAGATTCCTACAGAGAAATTTGAGCTAATGAAGTACATCCATGTCAAAAACACAAGATAAACTCATGAATGTACTTTTCCTGACGGACGGGTCAGACCGTCTCTCTGATTTTCTGACACTCGTTTTTCTTGAACTTCCATAAAACAGCAAAGAAAGCTGAACCAGATCAGGGGCCGATTAGCATTTAAAGGTCAAACCCACCGAGTGCTATGAACAGATGATCAGTATGATGAGCGATCTACATGAAGCGCTTCATGTTGTTTGTCCATCTTTTCTCACATTTGTGTTCAGATGTGCTGCTAAGAGCAGCCGTGGTGCTGATGAGGAACCGAGAGAAGCAGCAGGACGGCGCTGAGCAAAACACTGCAGATCGAGACGGAGAAGGAGCCACAGTCACTGAGGAACCCGATCTGGTCTGACTTCAGGACCATCCAGGGGTTCTGGTCTCAATCAATATTAATCAATAACAGTTCTGTGAAAACTGTTCCGCCACTGATTCAAGCATCAATCATCAGACAACAAGCAGAACATTTCATTAACACACATTTTACCAGACTCAGTGTTTTCATGAAAGATACATGAGATTAAAAGTGAAACTACTGAGAGGGATTTAAAAAAACAAAGCTCAAGCTATGTAGATTTATCTGAGAATCCTCGCTGAACGTTTCACATCCACCCCTGGAGAGTAGAGGAAACACATTTCTTCAGTAATGTAGACACAAGTCGAAATAAATTCGACCAAAAATGAAAATTAAACGGATCCAAAAGTAACTTTTTCTGATGACCTTCAGATGACCTTCTCAGGAGGTCAGCGGAGCAGCTCTCACTTCAAGATCTGATGAAACTCTGAGTTTGAAGGAATTAATGGAGAGCTGTTCGTGTTTTTACCTCCTGAAGAGAGTCTCAAAGTTTTAATGGACAAAGAGCAGTGTTCTGTGTGTGTGTGTGTGTGTGTGTGTGTGTGTGTGTGTGTGTGTGTGTGTGTGTGTGTGTGTGTGTGTGTGCGTTCTCGTATTTCTATCCTTGTCGGGGCCAAATGTCCCCACAAGGATAGCAAAACGTGGAACGACGTGCCTTGTGGGGACCTTTTTCCGGTCCTAAGTAGGAGAAACAGTGTTTTCTTGACCATGTTGTTGTTACTGAAAAAAGTAAAAGTGCAAAAACATTTCTTTAGGGTTAGGCTTTGTTGTGGTGTGGGTTAGGGTTAGGGTAAGGGTCAGGGTTAGGGGCTAGACATGAATGGGAGTCAATGGACGGTCCCCACAAGGATAGAAATACAAGACTGTGCATGTGTGTGTGTGTGTGCGTGTATTCAGCTGAGCAGAGCTGAGAAGAAACCCTCTCAGATTAAGGTAGAACTGCTCTCATCACAGAGCTGGGCGGAGCTAACGTGACGTCCGCAACAGTGTTCTCATTGACTGTACGAGTTCTCCTCTGCTAATGTTTAGAGTGAATTGTTCTCTGTTGCGTGTGTGTGTGTGTGTGTATGTGTGTGAGTGAGCTGGAGGAGGCAGAGAAGCAAAACATCCCACTTCCTGTCTGTAAGTAAGAGGCACTCTGAGTCGGAGTGTGTTTCTCATCGGGGGGTAAAAACAACCACAGTGAGAGTTTCTTCACAGCCGCCCGGTTAATTAGCTGCACTGAGGGAAACTTATGGCCTCACCCCACCCAGCAGGAGGAGGAGGAGGAGGAGGAGGAGGAGGAGGAAGAGAGAGAGGAGGAGAGGAAATGTCTCAACTTCAGGAACAAACCACAAAAGTCACCAAGCATCAGTCTGCTGCTGACTCCACAGTAATCTGGAACATCATAATAACCTGGATTAATATCACATAATCTTTAACAAGATCACCCAATAATATGTATCAGTATCACAATAGACTGGATCAATTTCACAATAATCTGGAATATTATTCCTATATCACAGTCGACTGGAATGATATCACACAGTAATCTGGATTAACGCTGCTCAACTCGGCTGTGGCATTAACGACCATCAGGGCTTCACACACATCTGTCAGTTCAATAAAAATCTAAAAAATCTAAATGAAAACAGGGTGAAAACTTTTTTATTGACTCATTTCTTCTTCTCCATGACTTTAATCCATTTCCTGGATCCAGTTTACAGTAGTGTTCTAATTCTACTGTCTGTTCATTCGTTCGTTTGAGCTCCATATCAGACCATCCGTCTGTCCGTCTGTCTTATTTATAGTAAACAGGAGGCTCATTCAATAGTACATTGATTTTGTTTTTATTCGTGTTGCTTGAGGGCCATCAGCAGGACGTCTAAAGTTTAATAAAGTCTGATATTTGGTTTTTATCGGCTCCTTTCAGCTGAACTTTCCTTCTTTCTCCAGATGTTTCTTTTCCTCTAATCAGATTAAACTGAAGACCAGTGGAGAGCTGCATCCTGCCCCCCGGCCTGTATTTGCCCCTCTGGGGTGTGTAAAGCCCCCCGGGGGGCCCCAGTCTGCCCCGGGGCCCCGGACCCCGGGCTCCTGGTTCCCGGACCAGCAGCTGCTCTGAGAGTCAGACGTCATCCTCCAGGACGCCCAGAGCGGCAGAACGTGAGACGTGCTTGATAAAGAGTCTGCGTGTCGCTGACAGCTAAATGTCTCCCGGCGGATCCTGGACTCTGGAATACAGCTTGGGACCGTGACGGTTCCCCATCATTTTTTAAATCTGGGTTTTCTGACACGCTGAGAAGAAGCTGACCTGAGAAAACCAGAGAGGTGAAGAGAAACCAGCATTTGAACTCAGTATTCCAGCTCTTCACCCTCAACCAGAGCAGCATGTTTAGAAATGCTCACATGGTTTGACTGTTTGAGACACACTTCAAGATGAGTGAATGAATAAAAAGACACTTTCATCACTTGTTGTAGAGAACTGCGTCCTGAGGTGAATCAGAAACACTACTGATCCACAGAAATCAATCCGCTGATGAAGAGATGAGAACCATAAAGTTTAAATGGTAAACATTCTGAACATTAGTGGAAAACATTTATAAAAATGAATGAAAGTATGAAAAACCTCCAATAAAACAACCAGACATACAGAAATAAAGAGTGACAGGAGAATAGAGGCCGACAGGTCAGAACTCTCCGGAGAGATTTCATTCATCAGCTGCTCAGTCGTGTATCTGAGCAGGAAACAGGTTCATGTTGAGGCAGCCACACAGTTTAAACCTTCCTAACCTGTTTGTTCACGTTTACCCTGCTGGGGACACTTTCACTGTTGCAATAGAGACATTTGAGCTAAACTTCAGCAGTTCTTATTTTCACTGAATTATAATAGATAGATCAAATGTAGATCTGGTTACAGGAGTCACTGCAGCAGTTAAAGAGGTTTGAATATTTAAAACCTTTCAACTGTGAGAATCAGCAACACAGAACTGAAAGTTTGATCATGTCTGGAAACAGTCCTCTCTTCCACTGCAGGCTGTTTAACCTTTGACCTTCAGGGCCAAATGTAGCTCACCAGAGCACCAAATCCCCCCAGAGTCCAATTTCCACAGAGCATCCACACACCCCAGGGTGTCCAATCACACCAGAGCGTCCAATCCCACGAGACGGTCCAACCCCCCCCCTAGAGAGACCAATCCATCCAGAGCGTAAAGTCCTGACAGAGTATTCAATCCCCCCAGACAGTACGATCCCACGAGAGCATCCAAGCCCACCTGAGCATCTAATCATCCCAGAGCGTCCAGACCCACCAGAGCATCCAGAGCATCCAATACATCCAGAGAGTCCAAAACCATTAGAATAACTCCCCCCCAAGAGTGCTCAGTGCCCCCACAGCATCTAATGCCTCCAGAGTCCAATCCTCCCAAAGTCCAGTCCCACATTTTTCATTTTATCTGCCAAATAGTGAGCAAATCTCCAACAGTCATCGTGTAAATGTCCTGCAGCGTGTGTCCAGAGTGGACATGTCCTGAGTGTCATGTGCAGATGAATTCTGGAGCAGTGGAAATGAGCAGATCAGTCTGATTCCAGGTAAAAACCTCAGTAATTCTCTAAATGTCTGATAGCTGTATACGTGTGGAAGCTGTATATGTGAACTGAATCCAGAGTGAGTTTTTAAATGAACTAACCGACAGTTAAATCTGAAACTTCAGTGAAAACATCCAACAAAATAAAATGAATTGTTACATTTTTAAGACCTTAATTTGAAACCTTAAATATTCAGTTAAAAAGGGTGTGATTTGTTCCTCTCAATGGAGCTGCTGAAAGTTTAAAAAAAAGAAATCAACCAATAAAATGTGTGTGAAGGAACACATTTGGTGTGTTTTGATGTGAGCTGAAGGAAATATTCAGGACACTTTAGCTCAGCAGGCTGTATGTGGTTATTACTTCCTGTAATGATTATTTTCAAAATAAATCTTCTAGAAAGCCTCGGTGACGCCCTCTGTGAGGAGTCCTGCTGTTCTTCGCCTCACAGCTTCCTCCTTCGACGGTTCAGTTTTTATCGCGTTGCTTTGCTGCGTCGAGGTGTTAAAAACGCTCATGCGTCCTGAGTGACGGAGAACATGTGCACACGCACGAGGCTGGAATTACAGATGTCTGAATGTTAATTTGAAGCAGTTAAAACAGCTGCAGCACATTTGTAGTTTTTTTAATGATTTTTTTTTAACATATAATTTTTTTTTTTTTTTTCCAGTGAAACTGGATTATCTCTTCCCTAACTTCACGTGCCTCGCATTCATTTTTCTGCAGGTTCCCTATTGATTAAAGGCTTGTCTGGAACTTTATTGCATCTCTGTTTATTGCATTTCTTCGTTTCATTTCTCTCCGTGACAACGTTTGGCTCGGCCGGCGCGCAGGCCGCTCCGCGGACGCTCTCATCAGATGGGAGTCCAAATCAATTTGTCAGGTCGTGTTTGACCAACTCATTACTGGCGGCCGGATTAAAAAGCGCCGTGGGCTCAGGTGACTGACAAGGCAGCTGAAGCTATTATGCAGAGATTTGGGATTTGATCCCGGCGCTGGATGGCCCTTCCCGTCCAGAGGCCTCCTCCAGCCATCCATCATGAGGAATTTCATTTTCTCCCTTAATGTGGGCTACGTGTTGTTGCGCAAGCCACAGAAATGATCAGAATTTGGCCGGATGGGGCCGCGGAGCGAGCGTGCCTGAGTCATTGTTATCATCAACAATTACTGTCTCTCACTGATTTGGCAGGAGGAGAGCGACTGGCGGCGTTGTACGCCGAGGCGTGCTCCTCTGACGGGTGCCAGCGCCGGGCAAGATCAAAAACGCACGTCTGCTTCCTCTGCCAAGCGCGGCAATTAAAGCACATTCCAGCCCGCGCTTTAAACCTCTCCAATGTTTCCTTTTAAACAATTGTGGAAACAGTTTGGATTATTAACATGTGTGTCCACTCGGTCCGGTTCACAGGAAAAACACTCCGCTCAGCTTTCACCGGCGAAGCCTCATAAATTATTCTATTTATCAAGGAAGACATTCCTGGAAATTAGCATTGAGCTTCAGTGCTGGGGACACACACACACACACACACACACACACACACACACACACACACACACACACACACACACGAGGTATGAAAGTTTTTCCTGAGAATGGAGATTTTTGTTGTTTTGTGTTCAACTCGTCCTCGCTGGATTAATAATCCCAGACTGAGACGATGGCTTCTGAAGCATCAGCTCCACACTGGCTGGATTAATAATCCTGAAAGCAGCCGTGTTCACCTCCAAGCCGCCGCCTCGTCCACCTGAAGTCTGAAGCGTTTCTCTCTCAGACTGCAGATTCAGACTGACTAGAAGGTTCAAGGAAGAACTGGATTTTGAGGACTGATTAAAAAAAACAAATACAGTCAAAGATTAATTCTACTCGGCTCGAACATGAAATACTGGAGGAGAGATATGACTCTTTTTTTTTATCATTCTGAAGTTTAAAGAGCTCTCCGTGTGGAAATATGGTGACGGCGACGAGCTTTATTCATGTGACTGTTGGTATAACAGGGAAATCATATATTAATGAAAAAGCTCAGGTCGTCTGTTCAGAAGTCAGCTGAATTTATTTCATATTTTCGGTTCAGAAGTGAACTCCTCTCCAATCCTCTGCTGGGTCGAGGCTCTCATGTTCTAAAGAAAATCACTCTTTACTTCTGTTACCAGTACCACTACTGTCCTGTACTTTTACTTGTGTTGCTAACGATCCACATGCAATCCGTTACAGTGAAGGTGAAACTGTACGGTGAACTGCAGGGATGACTGAGAGGCACAACGCGAAGCGCCGACGTTCACGATCACAGGAGTGTTTAAAAGTCATCGTTAGGACTTTATAGCTTTTCTTGCTCTTCAGCTTTACTTTATAGCTCACACAGCCGTTTATTAAGATGACAAATGGATCGTGGCCACAACCAGTAGTAATTATCACCGCCGCCATGTTTACATTTGCAGCAGAGATCTGGCCGTCCCCCTCAGATCTCCGTCCCCGGCCCCGGAGCATCTGATACCCACCGCCACGCTGCGTTTACGATACCGCCAAAGCCTTTATGACTGTCTCGGCTATCGGAGCAGCCGGGGCCTCGCCGGAGGCGGAGAGTGGCAGGCGGGCCTTTCAGATGGGGGCACACATGCACGGTGATGGATGTAATCCTGCTCTGCCCACACGGTCCTCCACAGCCAGCGATCCCCTTCAAGGCGCCCCGGTCCGCCTTCATGCCTGTTGACTTCAGAAGGCTCTGCTGCTGTAATGAAGAGGCCTGGCGCTTTGATACGGCTCCTCGGGAATTTCATGCTCCCCGTGTTTCCAACAGGCTGAGATGCTCAGCTGGCAGGTACAGTAGAAATGGGAGTTTTATTGCCCCTGCCCGGGGGGATTAGTAGCCACTCCTGAGGCCGGGATGGGGCGGCGGCGGCGACCTCGGGCCTCTTCGCTTTCTGCATTTCTCACGACATCTAATCTGAAAGCTGGGCTGAAATCCTGCTAATCTCCTCCACATACAGAGGGATCCGGGCTGGTGTAGCATGTACAAGCCCAGCAGTCTGGTCAAGTAGTTAATTGATTCAGCGTGCCCTGCAGGGATGACGGATTCCCACTGTTCATCTGTAATCCGTCTGCACAAGACGGCTCTTCGGATTCCTTCACAAGAAAACAAGAGTACCATTCCCCAAAAACACTCATTATATAGTCACAATGCAGGAAATCCACCAATAAAACAAAAACAATGTCTGTGCTGAATGTAAAGGCTGGCTGGTAAATGGAAGCGGCACTTGACAGGAACTATTTGCGATGGGTCGAGACTTTAAAGGCCGAGGAGGAATATGTATTTGTTTTCTCAGACACATGTTCAGTGTCTGTCTCTCAGCATAGATCTTTATTACATCAAACAGGCTATAACATGTCAGGACAACGGCGAGAACAAAGCCTAAGTTATTTCCTCCAATACCTTTAATGATCTAATGTCTTTTGCCATCAGCGAGCGCGGAGCAGCAATCAGTGTGGATATACGGCGTTCCTACATGATTCCTGGAGCAAGTCGTCAGTGCACAGCCGCACTTGACAGGAGAACAAATTTATCATTTGCTTTACGATATCCCCCTCAAATCAGTTCAGAATGCCTTTAAAGGGGTCCGCGGGGAGGCGGCGCTCACACACATGTGAGTCGTCTGTTCTCCAGCGCCGTGCCTGCCCAGAATAAATTCAGTATTTCCACCGCAGGGACGGCCTGAAGTGGAAGCAGACATGCTTCACTAATAAAGACCAGTTTTCCAGCTCTGCTAATGGCCTGAAGAGAGGAGAAGGACCCCTGATACCAAACCAAACCTGAGGGAACACTGACAGCTAAAGAGGAATTCACCCTCAGGGCTGAATTCAGAGGGACCAGTTTTGGGAAGTGCTGATGAAGGCTGAAGAGATTAAAGCACAACAACAGAAAAACACAAATAAGATGTCGTATGAGGGGCCGATACTCCAACATTCGCATATATGGGTCAACCAACTACCCAACCAACCAACCAATCAGCCAAACAACCAACCAATCAGCTATTCAACCAACCAACCAACCAACCAACCAACCAACCAACCAACCAATCAGCCATTCAATCAACCAACCAACCAACCAACCAACCAACCAACCAACCAATCAGCCATTCAATCAACCAACCAACCAACCAACCAACCAACCAACCAACCAACCAACCAACCAATCAGCCATTCAACCAACCAACCAAACAACCAACCGATAACCCATTCATTTAACTACCCAACCAACCAACCAACCAACCAACCAACCAACCAACCAACCAACCAATCAGCCATTCAACCAACCAACCAAACAACCAACCAATAACCCATTCATTTAACTACCCAACCAACCAAACAACCATTCAGCCAACCAAACAACCAACCAACCAACCAACCAATCAGCCATTCAACCAACCAACCAACCAATCAGCCATTCAACCAACCAACCAACCAACCGACCAACCAACCAATAACTCATTCATTTAACTACCCAACCAACCAACTACCCAACCAACCAAACAACCATTCAGCCAACCAACCAACCAACCAACCAACCAACCATCCAATAACCCATTCAGCTAACTACCTAACCAACCGACCAACCAACCAATGGCCCACTTAACCAACTGCCCAACCAACCAACCAATCAGCCATTCAACCAACCAACCAACCAACCAACTACCCAACCAGCTGACCAACCAACCAGCCAACCATTTAATGCATCGATACCTTCCAATTATGTATATGAAAGACCTAACAGACACTTGAAAATAAATAAATAAATAAATAAATAAATAAATAAATAAATAAATAAATAAATAAATAAATAGGATGTGTATAATGGCCTTGATTGAGAGTAAACAACATGAAAAATTTAAAAGCAGCGAGACAAGAATGACGATTTTAAAAAAAGTGAGTATCTAATTCAGTTAATTACTGAGTGACTAAATAAATAAACGCAGACTTGAAGACATCCACCCTGGCTTGTGAACAATGATGATAATAAGATTGATAATCCAGGCTCAGATCAGGAGTCTGATATGAATCCCTTTTAATGGTTCTTTTATTAAACAACACATCAGCAGCTTGTTCTGCTCATTTACCTCCAAACGCCTGGACCACAGCTGGCAGGGGACGTTTGCAGCGTACGCAGTGACATTTTGAGAGAGAAAATGACAATATAGCTTAAACGCATTCCTCATCTTCCCGGCAATAACAAGATTACGTGATGGATCGGTCTCTGGAGAGGCCGTTTGGATGCAGGCAATTACAGAGAGTCGCTTCCTCGCATGCTGCTCCGACAACACAGCATCAGATGACAATTTCATTAGCTCAGATTAGACACGGATTGTTCAAATTACAGGGCATTATTACACTTTTTCGCCACCATATCCACCGTGTAGTGTTTGACAAGCTGGAGCAGATGTGTGAAGATCAGGGAGGTTGTGAGGAATGCGAGAAAATACTGAGGTAGAAAAAAAAAATTTAGAGGAAAATAAACTCTAATCCAGAGTAGATCATCATGAAATATATAGACAGCCGTTTATGCTTAAAATCCCCCAAACTGACAGTTTTCTTTCTCTCTGAACGTCACGAGCAAGTCCAGTTTAACACATTAAACCGCCTGCTGTGTGTAATGTGGCGTCTGCGAGTGTGTTTCTGAATGTTTTCTATTAACAGGCTCGATCCGTGCCTTTCAGGTTTCCTCTCCGGTGTCGTATCGTCGTCTCAGAAAGTGAAATACCATCAGAGCGAGGCGGTTCTGTTTGATCTGCATGCTCAGGAAGAGCTAAGTAATTGATGAAAGCTTGATTGGGGCGATAAGCAGCCCTGGCAGCAGCCTGAGGAGTCAGATTATTCTGGAAATGTTCTCCAGCAGTGTGAGAAAAGACCAAGCTCATCCCCGAAGTGAAGAAAGATGTAATGAGCAGAGAGAGAACCTAATTCCCAACAGATGCTGCTGCAGGAAGGCACAGCAGCATCGATCCCGCATTGTATTGTTTTTGTCCTTGTTTTCCTTCCAGTGCCATGAAATGAGCGTTTCACCGAGCTGTCATCGAGCGTGCAGCTGCCGATACGGGACTTTCTGTGTGCTGGAGCTGCAATCTGAAGTTGAGCCTTTGAGAAGCGCTCATATTTTGATGTGGCTGGTTACTGGCTGCACTGACAGGCCCGGGGCTGTGGTGTAATTGATCGGTCCTTCTTGTGGGGAGTGGACGGAGGACGTCCTGAGCCTGAACCCGGCGGCCTCTAATCAGTAGGAGCGATGCATCAAGCGAGCAGAAAACATGCAACCGAGAGCGCTGTGGGGAGGGAGAGCTGGAGGAGGACGGGGGTTTGATGGTGAGGCCACTTTCTCTGAGTGAGCCGCAGGAAGTCAGCGTCAGGACGCCTGTTAGACGCTCTCCGAACACAGCAGGAGAGCTGCAGAGCTGCTGTCCCTCTACTTCCTGTTTACTGGATGGTGGAGAAGCAGCATGATCCTGAGATGATGAGCAGAATTAACAAGGTTGTGTACATGTTCTCAGTTTATCTCAGTTGTTCTGTTCCTCACACACAATATTTTATATAATGCATAGAAAATAATTATCACTTTATTTACTTTATTAAGTACTTTTCAATAATAGTAATAATAATAGAATGAAAATAAAAACAGATGTTGGTTAAGAAAAGCCAAAAAAAACAAACAAACAAAAAAAAAAACCTGGAACTCCCAGGACTCCCTTGAAAAAGAGGTTCTTAATCTCAATAGGACCTTCCTGGTTAAATAAAGGTAAAATAAAATAAAATAAAATAAAATAAAATAAAATAAAATAAAATAAAAACAGTATATTGATAATAAAATACTTCTAAAACATCTTCCTCTACCATCCTGATTATAGAGCATCTTCCTCCTTCTAATTGATGTAGCTTCAGCTGAACAGATTAAATCTGACTGTCAGGAGGTTATTTTTATCAGTAAATATCTATTTTTGCCAGTAACTAGTGCCCGGACAGTAGCTCTCATGTCCTTTGTTTCATTGATTCTGTTAAAACCAACATAGTTGTCTGTTTATTCTGGTCAGCTGTTGCTTTCAGAGATACTGAGAATCATGAAAACAGGTGAAGAAGAATTCGCTTGAATAAACATTACAAATCATTTGGAATGAGCTTCTCTCTGAGTGATTTTCTCTGGGCCTAGATTATGTTTGATTTGCTTTTACAGACGAGATCCAGATTGGATGTGACCGAGCAGATCAAAGCGCGGCCGTCGGTCGGGGTTCGGCCTGCGGCTCGTCGCCGAGCGTCCGGCAGCGGCATCGAACCGCACTCCCAACAAGGTGTCCCAGCGACGAGCCAGAGCCGCTGCTGAAAGACTGCACTTGATCTTCGGCAACGCTCATTTATCTTTCCGGGGACAGTTCGCTTTCAAGCCCATTAATGAGGCCCAGTTGTTCCCGAGCTTCACAATCAACAGCTCGGCGTTTGGCCGGAGATCAGTGGAGCTGAAACGCTCTGCAGGAGCCGCCGACGCTCGCCCGCTGATCGATCCTGTTTGGACTGTTTGTAACAGTTGGCCCAACATAAAGATGGACGCCGCGCCGCGTCTGCCTTCCATTAGACCTCGTGAGCTCGACGTTTCCTGAGAAGGAGCGCTTCCATCGCTCCAGCTCCATTTTCCACGGTTTACATCCGTTACAATCAATTCAGATCCTAAATCAAGATTTCATTTATTTTACTCCATGCAGAGGAATTTATTACAAAACACTTCATGTCTTAGTGGGAAATGACAAAATTAACTGAAAATTATTTAATTCAGTCTCATTTAATTCAATATCTGAGCTGAGATATATTCAGTTAAATAAAATTTATTTAATGTGTTTTTCCCCAGAAGAGATCGATCATCAATATGCAGAAATATTTTATGAAGCTAATCTAATGACAGGATTAAACAGCAGGATTATTCTGATTAATCCAAATGTTGAACTTTGTTTGAGCTGCTGGCAGGACTGCAGAGTTAAACCGCTCCCATCGTTTGTGTTCAGAAATCTTCTAATGAATTTATGAATTTATTGAACTCCTCTGCATTCTGTCTAAGTTTTAAAATGAAAAATAAAAAAAAAAAAGTGGGAAAAAATACTTTAAATCTTAAATGTAAATTAAAAGTTTAAAAAAAAAATTAAAACTAGATTTATTAAAGATTATAATTTCTTACAATAAGAAAATAATCTGTGGTTTACTTTTTTTCCAGTGTTTCTGCCGTTGCCGTGGAAACGGCATGTTCTCTGAAACACTGCTGTGTAAATGTGAAACTTTTCTGAAACGAACACATAAAATGATGTTTTCACTAAAGCGAGGATGTCGTTCGCCCATCGCTCCTTCTGTCCCGTCTCCCTGCCGGACAGGCTGAACTCCATACGAGCGTCGACGTCTTTAACGCTCAGGAAGGAGCCTGAAAAGTCCAGAACGTCCTCCGGAAAACATTTCCACATAAATTAAGGTTGAATAAAAGTCTGGCTGTAAAGCGAGCGAGAAGAGGCCGACGTGTGTGTGAGGCAGGTTAAGTGGCCTTCGGTGTGTGTCGTCCGAACAGGCCCACAATAACAACAGTAACGCTGTCACACACGCTCGGCGCTGCACGCATTGATGCAACACTCGCCCCTAAAAGTCTCCCAGCAACCCGAGCCCCGGCGCAGATTTATGGGTGTTTTCGGCTTGTTACAGCAGATTTATCTGCTCAATAAAAAAGAACAACAATCTGCAGAAATCATTAAGAGGAGTCTGCTGGAAACTCTGGCTTCAAGGCAGAGCTGTGCCAGAGCGGCTGAAAAATTACGTTGATATGATAAACTACAAACATTTGGGAGTGGAGGGAAAAAAAAAAACCCTGCTTGAAGCGGCGTTTCCTTTTCTTTATGAATGACTGGACTTTCTGAGCACGGGGAGAAAAACAAGGTTTGGTTTGAATTAATGATGCGGAGAGAGGACGGTCGGCTCTCTTCCTGAGCGCCGCTCTCCTGGATTTCCTTGAGGTCGAGCATTAATTCTGCTCTTGGAGGAGTTATTTCCCTGAATCGGACTTCCACGCCTCGCTCCTGACGAGGCCGAGGTACTCAAACCCCAGACGCCGCCCGGACACCTCTTGATGTTGCTGCGGACTTGCGGAGGAATCTGAACACGAGTGGGTGAGGAATGGCGAGCGGCCACAGATGAGCTCGCTGATAAAGACGGATGGCGGCGAAGACGTGGCGGCGAGGGGCCGGGCGGGGGGGGGAGGAGGCCACGGCCGGACTCTGGTATTCCGAGAGAGACGTCTTCATTCCTTCCTGCCAGCGTGAGTGATCCTCCTCCATTGGCCACGGTGGGACGCGGCGCGACCCCGGCGCGACCCCGGCGGGGCCGTCCAGCTGACTGGGCCTTCTGCCTTTAGCAGGCTTGACCGGCCTGCAGTCACACTCCGCGGTCAGGCCCGGGCAGGGGGATTTGAGCTGTGACAGCACAATCAATTTCCATGATTCATGGCGGGGCTGGAAAAAGAGCGAGCGGGCAGCTGAAAGGGGAGAGCTGAAGGCTCGGCGTGGCAGAGGACACCGCTTCCTCGGCACCCAGCTCCCGTCGGAGAGCAGAGGAGATCACAGCCGCGCTGCTTACATGGCAACAGCCGACTGTAGGCCCACAGAGCGGCAGATTTACTGGAGAGTGAACCTGAACGCCGCCGTCGCTGCAGGAAGCCCTCACTGCCGAGTCCTGTCAGGCCTCAGACAAGCTGCTCCAGGACCGGAAGAGGTAAAAATAAACAGTCACACCGGCTCACGGTGTGTTTTCACTTTTATTTCAACAGTCAGAATCAAACAGTCTGAACCAATCGGAATGCAACAATTGGAATCAGTCGGAACCAAACAGTCAGAACTAAACAGTCAGAATCACTCAGAACCAAACAGTTGTAACCAAACAGTCAGAATCCAGCCGTCAATTGGATTCTGACTGTTGGATTCTGACTGTTTGGTTACAACTGTTGTGGTTCTGACTTTTTGGTTCCGACGGTTTGACTTTGACTGTTGGATTCTGACTTTTTGGTTCTGACTGTTGGATTCAACAGTCGGAACCAAACAGTCAGAATCCAACAGCTGGAATCAAACTGTCAAAATCAAACAGTCGGAACAAAACAGTCAGAAACAAAAAGTCAAAACTAAACAGTCAGAACCAATCAGAATGCAACAATTGGAATCAAACAGTCAGAATCAAACAGTCGGAATCCAACAGGATGACTCCAAACAGTCAGAACCAAAGTCAGAATCGAACAGTCGAAAGCAAACAGTCGGAATCCAACAGTCGGAGCTGCACTTCAGTTGCTGGGTCAGTCTCTTGTCATTAACCCAGACGGTTGTTCATTTACCGCCTGTCCTGATTTTTCCTCCCAAACAAATTAACCATCCCTCTAAACGTCCTCCCAGACAGGGACGTCCAACATGAGGGTTGTGGACCAACACCGGCCCACCAGAGGTTCGATTCTGTGGGTTCATACGGCGAAGTGTACAAATGACAAAAAGGTGTGAAACGTCCCGTAACAGTAGGAGCTGCAGCGAATGATTCAAGAAGTGAAGGTAAGCAGACACAGAGTGAGGAGAAGATTCATCACTTCATGTTTAAAGTGTCACAGAATTCACCAATACTAGAAAACAGGAAGCTGAAATACTGGTGAAATAATTCTTATACTGAGTGAATATAGGAGAGAAACAGTGACAAAGGTCTGAAAACGTCACTGACAGTGGAAATAAACCAAACATGCTGGATTCATTCTCACTGCCCTGGACTTTTAACTACGTGTTCGGCGGTTTGAGCAAAAACAACAGCTGAGGACAAATGAAAACCAGGGATGTCAAAAGGTGAATTTATGGAATTATTAAAGCTATCGGAGCCACGTTTGGGTTCCCCGTTAACTCTGGAGCCAAACGCCTGAATCCACACGTTCACCGTGAACCTTGTTATCCCTGTAAAACCCAGCTTGATGTCTTTTTCCTTCCTGGATTAGGGGAAGGCTGCCCAGACCCGGATCCGTTAATCAATCACACACAGGCCCGTTTGTCATATTTCATGACGTTTAAAGTGCTCAGGTACACCATTAACTCCCCATTCCTCACAGTAAACAAGTCCTCGTTCATCTCGGAGCGGGCCGTGACGTGAGGAGCCGTGGCAGCTTCCTGGCTCCGGCCTGGTTTCCACAGTTCACTGATAACTCAAGGCCGACACCCGCCGCCGCCTGAATGACTCCAACAGCTGAAAATCTGTGCAGATGTGGGACTTTGTCACTGTGGATAATGTCACCGACTCGTAAACGCCGTCTCGACGCTGAGAAATTGAATCTATCGTCACTCCCTTGCATTCTCGACGGGGTTCATCTCTTGACCTTCCCAACCCGGAGAAATGCGTCCGACATCAATCCGGAGGAGTTCAGTCTGTCCCCGGTTTGGAAACGCAGACGCTCTCCCCCAAACTCACCGTCTGGACGGGCGGATGTGGCAACCTTTACATTCAGCTTAGTTTTATCAGTTTTTATAACTTCAACTGGAAATGTTCACAAAGCTGATTATTTATGAAATGGAAATGTAAAAAGACATAATTGTAACTTCTCTCTATCATTAAATTCTATAATGATGTTCTTTATTTATTTGCATTTTAAAGTGTATATTCAGGTATATTCAAATTATTGAATGAATATTTGTATTTTCTTCTATATACGTACAGATGTGCATATTTAATCATTCTAAATCCACTCACCACCATTGATTTTTCATCATAAATGTCAACTGAAAAAAAAAGATTAAATTGTCGTCATTTTGTATTTATGAGAAGGATCATCGAGGTGAGAGATTCCATCACAAACAATATTAAATAGTTTTAAGAGGTAAAAATATGATTTTGATTCACAAATTAAAACTCTGACGGCCACAGATCGACCAGAAAAGACTGACAAGATAATTCAAGCAGATTTTTAAGCTGTTTTCCAAAATAAAAGTCACATTTTGGATGAAATATTATAATTTAGTTTGTTTTCCAGAATGACATTGATCTAAATGGAGAAACCATAAATGATGCTGATTAATTAAATTTACACATGGACCAAGAAGAGGATGATTTTGACAAAAAACTAATTAATCTGAGGTGAAATTAAATCTTAAACCGTTAAAAAGAAAATCATTAAGACACTGAGAAACTTGAAGATGAATAAACTGTGACGTAGGGTTTGAATTTAAACTTCTCTGAATGATTTTTAGTGTGATTGAACATGAAGGAAAGAGGGAAAATGTAGTGTTTGACAGTCTAAATGAATGTTGACAGACTGAACGGACTGCTGAGTGACTGGACTCATAATGAAAGGTTATGAATGAATGAATGAATGAATGAAAGTTAAATCCTCCCGACTCCCCTCCCGGCTGACGGCTCTCATTAACTTCCTGTTAGTCTGGCCTGAAGGTGGAGGTTCCTCCTGATGGATGCTGGTCTAATGAGGCTCAAAGCCACGGTCCCCGGCCCGTTAGCGGGCCGCCGCACGGACGCCCCTGACCGGGGTGTGTGTGTGTGTGTGTGTGTGTGTGTGTGGGAGTGTGTGTGTCGGGAGGTCGGCCTCTGCTGCCCAGACGGCCGCTGACCCCCGCGGAGACGCCCCCGCCTCGGGTTGCCGCCGCCGCCTTTGAACAGGCCTCCGCCCCGCCTGAGCGATCGGCCATATGGGCGGCAGGGCGGCAGGAGCCCCCGCCGTGCCGGGCCCGGAGCTCCGGGTGACACGGTTCGAAACCTGCTCACACAGCCAGGAGCCGGGGTTCAGTGTGAGACCCTGCAGATTATACAGTTAATCTCACTGCGAGAACAGAAACACACACTCCACTCGTCACTCACATTTATGTGTGTAAGTGTGTGTGTTATATATATATTTTTTTTAATGAAATAAAGAATCTGTCTTAAAACCCAGAAATCTTATTGTCTTTTTCTATTTTTTTAATTTTAATAAAGTAAATGAAGGTTTGCCCTGCTCAATGTTTCAACCGTTTCAAGTCCGTCTTAGTTTGTCTGTAAAAATGTTGAGAAATCGCTGCTCTGAACCTGGTGACGAATAAATAAAGCTGAATTGAATGAGGCTGGTTTAGACACAAACTTATGAAAACATGATTTATTTATTTGAAACAGCTGACTGGATGATCCCCTCTGTTGCTGCTGTGCTGCAGATAAACGGTGGGTTAATGACTGAGAAAGCTTCTAGTTTGAAATATGAACTCCAGAGTGTTTGGTCTGTTATCAAACAGACAGGAGCTCCAGGGCGCCCCAGGGGCCCCGGGGGCCCCGGGGGCTGGGGGGGTCCAGGGCTTTTCCTCTCACCTGCTAAACGCGGTTAACTGTAGATTTGATTGATTAATTCAGCTTTGATAAGAAGAGCCATAAAGCCGGAGGTGAGGCTGCCGCCCCGCCTCCTCCTCCTTTAGTTCCTCTTTAACTCTGAATAAAAGATGATTCTGCTTCAAAATGAAATTGGACTTAATTCTGAATAAAGCGGCCAGTTTATTCTCCTTTTGAAGCGTAATCAGGACCTCCACCATCATGTGAAACATCTATAAGGCTTGAAAGTTCGACAGCACACTGCAGTGCATTCTGGGATTTGAGGACTACTGAGACATTGTTTAGGGCGGCTGCCTGCACCACGCCATCTTTCTCTGCTCTTTTTCTCTTTTATTAGGTTAAAATGAAGGTGCAGATGTGCCGTTTTTAGATCCGCAGTCGTTCACCCCACTGCTTCCTTAAAAAAATACCAGAGTCTGCGATGTTTCTCATTTCCAGGCCAAAGACTCTGGGTGTGTGAAACAGCGACGGCACGCTGAACGGCCCGGACTCAGCAGTCCGACGCTCAGACATCACATTCAACGCCATCTCTCCATACAAACTTAACTCATGTAAAAAAACGTTCAAAAACCTCCGAAAATAACCGTATTAATGACAAAACATGTAACGACTCAGTTCTTTCATACTATGATATCCGCTGTTACAATAAATCTCATTTCAAGCTGCAGGAAATAAGTTTGAGACAAAGTGATGTCTGTTTATGATGATGTTTAAATAAGAACAAGTCAACATAGAAATACTTTTCAATCTGGATTTTCATACTTGTACAAATGTTTAATTTTGCCTGTGTGATTGCATTTGGCTCTTCTTATGAATTAATTTGCCCCCCTCCCTTCGAATTCCTCCCCTCTGCTCATAAACTTCCTCCACAGCTGCTAAATCGCAGCGCGCTCTCTTGAAGTCTTGTTCTTGAGTCTGGCTTGGCTGCAGTTCGCTCCGGGAACGTGTGATTCTGACACCGTTCATTAGGAGGAGAGTGTACAGTAGAGGAAGAGGGGAGTCCAGCCGGCTCCGAGGTCTCCTGCAGCCCCCGTTTGTTCGTCCAGCTGCTCCCAGACGAAGGCCGCCGACACATAAAGCTCTAAACGGCGGCGCGGCAGAGCTCATAAATGTAGTCAAGGTGTGAAGCAGGTGCGGGGAGAAGACGAGCCGGCCGGATGGGGAGACGTTTCGCCGGACAGAGTTCGACCTCTCGCTCCGAGCTGGACGCCGCCGTCATAAATTGCGGGTCGTTAAGGTCCGGACGCCTCCTGGCACCCACTTCAAACGGAGCCCCGGGTTCTGCCTGTTAGTCTCACATTTGGCATGAAGGACGGGCGGGTTGCGATCCCGCTGCCGCTGCGCACCTCCACATCTGGCTGGCAGTACCTCGGCTGAAATTGAGACTTTGTGTCTCCTCGGGTTTTCCCGTGACATCTTTATGATCGCTCGCTGCTCACCGTTGCAGCAGCCAGCGGCGTTGTGGTCATACAGTATCTCTCACAGTACGCCCCGCAACTCAGCGCCCATCCACCCGGCTCCCGCATTAATGCAGAACACTTGGAGCGTCTTCCGATCCCAGCTCTTCTGCTAAGTGGAACCTTGCAAATCCACCCTGAGAGAGCTGTGAGAGAGAAACTGACCTGCACACCTTGTCTCCATTACCACAGTGTCAGCCTTTCAAGTCGCTCTCCGATCAATGAATCCATCGCGCCTCCGCTGATTTACTGGCTGGCCTGGAAATGCCCCCCGAAGCCGGCAGACCCCTAAAGCTTTCCCTCTCTCGCGCAGGTCCAGGGGAGAATAAAATGAGCGAACGGCTGGTTTTTGAAGCGGTGACCTGAGCGCCCACCTCTGCTGTCACCTTCTCCCCGCACCGGGCCGGCGTGGAAACTCTGCTTATAGCGGACGTCCAACAGGTGCAGAGAGAAACCGTGAGCCAGGGCAGGGACATAAATTACACGGCCGGCCAAAATCACACAGCTCTGCCGCTGTGTTAATCTGCCAAGAGCTTTGAAGGCCGGGACAAGTGAATTCAGCCTGGGAACGAAGAAAAAGACCAAAGAGACCTCATCCTGGACTCCAAGGCCACCGTTAAAGGCTGAGGCCAATCATAACGGCTTTTATCACTGCTTCCACAGAGACAAAGTCATTCTGCATGGAAATACCTCCAAACTACCCATCAGGTCTGAATCAAACCAAACCACTGAAACTCCTGGCAAAATACAGTTTGAACAATGTAACTGCAAGATTTCATGTTTGTAAAGACTTTAGAAGACGAAGCATGAATAAATCTCCACAGAAATATTTAGCAATATGAAAAAAGCTGCATGCTGCTTTAGCATTCATCTAATATATCATCAATAAAGTTCTGATGGTCGTCAGGAGGCGTGAACATCACTTCTCTTTTTTAAAATGATCTCTTTATCATTAGTTTACCTTTGGACAAGTAAGTGAACATTCCGTCCTGAGAGTGGATGGAAAACAGAATTTGAGCGTTAAAAAGTTTTAAATTGGGATGACTGGATGACTGGGTCAGAACGTCTCCAGAACCTCAGCTCTCACGTGGTTTTTCTAAACCGAAGGATTCAAAACATCAAGGAACGAAACACTGAGAAGTAGGTTGATGTAAAGATGAGGCTCAGACGTCTGTGATCACACAGAACCAACACCACGAACATGAAGAACCTAAAACAGGAAAAGATTACGTTTAGTTGAAGAAAAGTGGGGGGAGAGAGAAAAGTCTCCTGGTGCACAATACTTTGAAATATCACAAAGCCAAAGCCTCTCTTTAAAGCATTTTACAGCTCTCATTTATGGGCGTTTGCATATTCAATGATATTTCACCAGCTCTATATTCGCTAACGCTTCTCTCAGTGTTGTCTTCATCTGAACATCACCACCGTCCCTGGTGGATTATTACCAACAGCAGTTGTTTTTCTTGAAAAGTAAAGCCAGTCATTTCAAGAAGTTATGCAACAGGCTGGACTGGACTTTCTGTTGGGTAGCTGTAGGTCCCCAGGCCAGATGTTTGGCACCTCAGACTCATCTACCTGCTGTTAAAGGGATACTTCAACATTTTGGCAAATTGGCCCATTTAGCGCAATTCCTTAGTCATTTCGAACAGCGTACTTACTTTTTTTGTGAGGTCCAGCTGTTGTTTATTCAGAGGTGAGTCGGGGAAGGTTTTCGGGACGGACACAATGGAAGTGGATGGTATTTTTGGTTCCCCTCGTCAAACTCATCAAATACACAATCCAACAACCCCAAAACACTTTGGTGGACACGTTATAATCCACACATTCACTACGCTGTGAAATATTAATGCAAAATTACCAGATTGAGTTGTTTATGCGAAGATTGCTAAGACGGAACTACTTACTAAACATGGCGTCTGGGCGTAGTGATTTCAAAAGAAAAAGTAGTTCCCAGTATTTGCTTCAGTGTCGTAACGCTACAATATTATTTGTTGGTGTTCCACAGCGTAGTGAATGTGTGGATTATAACGTGTCCACCAAAGTGTTTTGGGGTTGTTGGATTGTGTATTTGATGAGTTTAACGAGGGGAACCAAAAATACCATCCTCTTCCATTGTGTCCGTCCCGAAAACCTTCCCCGACTCGCCTCTGAATAAACACCAGCTCGCCCTCACAAAAAAATAAGTATGCTGTTCCAAATGACTAAGGAATTGCGCTAAATGGGCCAATTTGCCAAAATGTTGAAGTATCCCTTTAAGAGAGAGAAGAGCCTACCTTCAGATGAGGACGTCCACACCTCAATAGGTCGGAGAGGTTCTAAGAAGAACCTACACAGGTCATAATGTTATGGATGGTCATTGTACCTGAACCCTGGGGTCTCACCAGGACAGACTTTAATAAAAGTCAACAAAAGGTTGACCACGTCTGAATGAATTCAATAAAAACCTCTTTTCCCTAACATAAATCGATGAGGGGCCACACAGTGGAGGAAGATCCAGTCCTGCTCCTGATTTTATGGTTGGAGTTTTCATGTTCTCCCTGTGGATTTGTGGTGTGTAGGTTCCTCCCACATGTGGTCAAGAGCCTCTGGATGAAGTTTATTTGGTGACGGATGGATGGATGAATGGATGGATGGAGGGTTGGACTGGATTGGTGGATGGATGGATGATGGACGGATGGATGGATGGATGGATGATGAATGGATGGATGGATGTAGGGCTGGATTGGATAGATGGATGGATGGATGGATGGATGGAGGGCTGGATTGGATGGATGGATGGATAGATGGATGATGGATAGATGGATGGATGGATGGATGGATGGATGGATGGAGGGCTGGATGGATGGAGGGCTGGATTGGATGGATGGATGGATGGATGATGGATAGATGGATGGATGGATAGATGGATGGATGAATGGAGGGCTGGATTGGATAGATAGATGGATGGATGGAGGGCTGGATGGATGGAGGGCTGGATTGGATGGATGGATGGATAGATGGATGGATGGATGGATGGATGGAGGGCTGGATTGGATAGATGGATGGATGGATGGATGGATGGAGGGCTGGATTGGATGGATGGATGGATAGATGGATGATGGATAGATGGATGGATGGATGGATGGATGGATGGAGGGCTGGATGGATGGAGGGCTGGATTGGATGGATGGATGGATGGATGAATGGAGGGCTGGATTGGATAGATAGATGGATGGATGGAGGGCTGGATGGATGGAGGGTTGGATGGTTGGATGAGCCCTTCAGTCCTCTGTCTCCCAGACTAACCGTCACATTAAGGAAGTTATACTTCATTATATTTGCTGCAGAATTTAGATTGAAATTGACGAATCCAACCATTCTGAACGTTTTCTCCAAAACCACAAATGAAAGTTTTCACTTTTTGCTTTGAGTGAAAACACACAGCAGGCGGATGTGTGGTTTTGGTCAAACCTCGTGTGTTTCCTTGTAAGCATTTAAAGAGTACAGTTTATTTTGCCTGTGTTGGATAACCAGTCCTCCAGTCGGTGGAACCAGGTCTGTAGTTCCAATCCAGCAGGCAGGCCGTGTCAGGCTCAGAGGAGGTTCTGGGCGTCTGGAGGTCTGTCTGCTCCGGGCGACGTGTGACGGACAGCTTCATTGTGGAGCTGCAGGAGCCGGGCTCAACTCCCGACGGCGTCCCTCACGGCGCCGTCCACGGGACCTGTCAGCGAGGGACAATGAAGTCAGCGAGACGGCCCCTCCAGCGGCGGCGGGCGGCGGGCGGGTCCTCGGGGCGTGGTGCCATCGCCGGGGGCATCGAGCCTCTGACAGCCAGACACATGGCCGCCGAGAGACCACGTCCAAGCCTGGAAGCAAACACACACACACACACACACACACACACACACACACACCCAGGTCTGAAGCTCGGTGTTCAGCGGCTTGATAAACAAAGCAGATGAGAAGAGAAGCAGGAAGGTGACGGGGCCAATTCTGCTCCTCTGACAGGGGGAATAAATCACCGCAATTATGAGCCTGGGCGAGTTACCGGGGACGGGTCGGCCGCACCGTCCCCAGTTCAAGGTGTTTCCTGCTCGCCGGCGCCAAGCGGGCGGCGGTGCCAGCAGGGCCGCCGCCGCCGACGGAGATCCAAATGTGTCAGGGATGACGGAGGCATTCTTGGCGGAGGCAGCGAGCCGTTCTTCCATCCCGGCTGGAATTTTGATGTTGAGTGGATGTTGACAGCGGCTGGGACGAGGTGAAGACGCAGTCTGGAGACGGCCTGAACGCCGTTCCAGCCTCTTCAGAACGTCCTGCTGCACTTCGCCAGACACGAGGAGCCTGCAGAGCTTCTGCTGCAGCCAGCATTCACCCAAACCCCCAGGACTGTACTGAATGTGTGTGTGTGCGAGTGTGTGTGTGTGGGGCACTTTCCGCTCCGTCTTCAGAGGAACATTACGAACGCCCAGCCATCTCTTTAATCCTTTGTTTCTTCACCTCTTTCTGTCTCTCACCACCATCTGACTCGTTTGCCTCCACTCCCCCCCCCCCCCCCCCACCCCCACCCCCGCCGCCCCCCCACCCCCTCCGCTGCCGCCCTCTCCGGTGGGTGTGAGTCGGGGAGTGCAGGACAGGGGGAAATTGGTGTAATGAATTTAGGGCGCTCATGCTTGCTGAGGCGCGCCTCCCTTGGCTGCTCGTAGCCATTAATCTTCCGCACTCTGTCAGAGCAAAATGTGCCCACAATAGGCAAAGGGGGAGCTCAAATTGACTACCAATTACGCGCCTGTGAATAAAGGATACGGAGGGAGGGGGGGGGGGCACAATATGGTTCAGCGCTAACGCTTATTTTAACCCTGCGAACGTCGCAGGAGCATAAAGGCCTGGAGATGGATCGAGAGGGGAAACCTGTGTGTGTGTGGGTGTGTGTGTGTGTGTGTGTGTGTGTGTGTGCAGAGAGAACAGATTCTGAATGATAATGTTGTATTTGTTTCTTTCTTTATCCGTCTCCAATCGGATGGTTTTATGATCTGGGAGCTTTGCGAGTGACTGATCTCCGAGCAGCAGATCTGATCGATCCCTGATCGGCCTGAACGTCGAACATTCCGTCTCACAAACACGGAAAAGAAAAGTTTGACACCAGCAGATCTAATTTTAACAGCCTCACGTCCGCCTGGCGATCTCTGCTGCCCCCCAAAGGGCGTCGCAGGCCTCAGGTTGTGAACCGCTGTGTGTCACTCAGCTTTAAAAACACACCTCCCTTTAAAAGACACAGACACACTTCGACTCCACACAGTGGCCCGGAATTCAAACCGGGGTTCATGACAGCACCGGTGCCTGATCAGTGACGTGTGTGTTTATTTAGACACACCTGAACAGCACATCGAGGAAGAAAGAGAAAGATTTAGACTGTTTAAAATGTCGAAACTCTGCAGAGATCACCTGTAGAAGAAGAAGAAGAGTCTGATCGGTAGACCCAGCTGGCGTTTTCCCTCCTCGCCGCCGCCGCCGCCGCTCACACGCATTACTCAGCCCTCTGCTCACTCCTGACACTGTGTTTACATGTGAAAACACCGTTTGCAGAAGGCTGTGAAAATGTTTTCTCAGCGCCGGAGTGTGTGTGTGTGTGTGTGAGCGAGCGCAGTGGACGCTCTCACAAGAACGCCGGGTCGGCAGGAGGTTCGAACCTGAAGCCACTCATTAGTGCGATCTCAGGCCTGATGGCTGCCATTACCGCAGAGCCGTGTTTATTGTATCAGCCTCAAGAACATGACAAGAACTAATAAGTTCCTTAATGCGCTGTGATTTCATTCGGGCCGCGTCCAGACACGAGCCAGCGCGGTGCAAACCGCCTCCCTCTTAATAAGCGCGTTACACGAAGGGCGTGCTCAACATGTGGCCGAGCCGCGAAACGAAACCCTTCTGAAGATAAATCAAGGCCCGTAATGAAGTTTGACTTCCAGGATTGGAGAATTTGGGGAATTTAGGCCCGTGCTGCTCTGAAGTTCTGCTCAGTTTGTGATTCCAAGAAAAACTTTCACAGCTAAAATAATAGATTTCAAATCTGCCTGCTGGAGGAGCCGCTCTGTTCTCCCAGAACCTCAACGTCCAAGGAGAGAGACGCCTGGAGGGAGGCGGGGCTTCACAGCAGGGCTGTGGTTAGCATTTGAAAGGCATGCAAAATTATTACTTCAGTAAAAGTCTTAAAGTACGTCTTATGAAATGTACTTAAGTATTAAAAGTAAAAGTACAAAGACATAAATAACTTGCCATTTTTTTTCCCTCACACTCTTTATTAAGCGTAATTGGTTGTCCATCCATCACTTCCCATCACCTCTTGCTCCCTCTCTCCCTTCTTCCCTTGATTAAAGTCCCTGAATGTGCTTTTAATCTTCAATAGAATTATTATTACAGTAAAACATCATCAGCAGGGTGAAGCCAACCCGTCTCTGCAGGGTCTGAACCAGATCACGTTCCCTGTTCAGTGGGTGAGCAGGCCAATCAGAGAGCGGCGATGCTGTGAACGCTCGCCGCTACAAGCTGTTTTATGATTTCTTGAATGCTTCCCTTCGTGAGACGAAGGAGAGAACATATTTCAAAAAATCGACCCAGATTTCTCAGCGATCCTTTATCAACACTCTGTAACACATATTGATTTCATTGTTTGGAGCTGTGCGTCTCAGTCACTGATTAGAGCAGCCATCAGTGAACAATACAGACTAGAGGTGGCGCTGTGGCTTGGTTTGGACAATAGTCTGGAAAACGAACGAAGAAGAAGAGTGGCGCTCAGTGTGACCACAACTGAACCCTGGCCGACTGTTTCCTACTTCACTATTGGTAAAATGTAGTGGAGTGCAAAGTGCAGGTTATAGCTGAAAAATGTGTTGGAGTAAAAGTAAAAGTAAGCGCTATATTTTTTACTCAAGTACAAATATGTGAAAAATGTACTTAAGTACAGTAACACCACTGCTTCACATAGAGTCTGACAAAGGCTGCGCCGTTATTGATCACCTGGATCTCCATGCTGGTCCTGCTGCTGTTTCTGATCGACCAAAACAGAAAATATAAATAAAGTTCCTGCAGCTGAAGGTGGATGTTCAGGTGTGTCACGTGTGGGCCAGATGTCAGGGAGGAATGTAGGAACACTCCAGAACCCGCTGTATTCTCATTTAGAAGATCAGCTCTCTGGTCTGCTCCGGTCTCCTTCTGTCTTCTCCGGACCAGGGACCAGGACCAGGACCAGGACCAGGACCAGGACCAGGACCAGGACCAGGGGACCAGAAGAGCAGGAGATCAGGGGATCAGAGGACCAGAACCAGGATCAGAGGTCCAGGTCCGGCTGTTCGATAAACAAACAGCAAAAACAAAGAATTCAGGGAAAAAATTAAACAGAGGTGCTGGTCCAAACGCACAAGTTTGAAAAAAACTGAAGAAGTGAAAACATTGAGAGAAAATGTTGAAAATGTCAGAAGACACTATTTATTTAAACTGTTCTATTTTCCTTTTGTGATCATTATGACTCTGTTCCAGTTAATTATTCTGATGTTTTGAGACCAAAACCAGAAATCTGATATTTAAGAATTCTGCATTACAGGAAGTGATGAAATGTTTTGGGAGAAATGAACTTCTGCATCATCAATTTTCAGCTGAATCTCTATTTTTCATAATCCAGTAGAATGAAACAATCAGCCAATAAGTGTGTGTGTGTGTGTGTGTGTGTGTGTGTGTGTGTGTGTGTGTTCTTGTATTTCTATCCTTGTTGGGGCCAAATGTCCCCACAAGGATAGCAAAACGTGGAACGACGTGCCTTGTGGGGACCTTTTTCCGGTCCTAAGTAGGAGAAACAGTGTTTTCTTGACCATGTTGTTGTTACTGAAAAAAGTAAAAGTGCAAAAACATTTCTTTAGGGTTAGGCTTTGTTGTGGTGTGGGTTAGGGTTAGGGTAAGGGTCAGGGTTAGGGGCTAGACATGAATGGGAGTCAATGGACGGTCCCCACAAGGATAGAAATACAAGACTGTGCGTGTGTGTGTGTGTGTGTGTGTGTCGGCTTGTTGTGGACGGGGCAGATGGACGATGTTGTTGTGGGAGGGATGAAAGAGGCGTGAAGCAGGCGCAGGCAGCCAACTGCTCAGGGTCATGGAAGGGTTGGATCACCGCTGCACGCACGCACACACACACACACACACACACACACACACACACACACACACACACACCACAGTCCTTAAGACAAACGTTATTAACTAAACAAACACTCTGAGTGGCGTGTGTGTGAGAAAGTGTCCTGGCTGAGTGTGTGTGTGTGTGTGTGTGTGTGTGTGTGTGTGTGCTGTGATGTTTTCACCTGGCAGGACGAGCCACAGTGCTTCTTCCCTTTGGATCTATCGTCAAAACATCATAAAGGACTGGATCCAGTAAACCAGGAGAGTCGATAATCACAGTATTTTTGTTTTTTACGTTTCTGGGAGCTGAGGATGACGCAGTGACGACCGCCGGCGGAGTGTTCACCTCAACAAACAAACAGAGCTCGGGTGGGAACCGCTCCTCCTCACGTCGCTCATCTTCTGATGATCTTCATAGGCTGTTCTTCCTGCGTGTGTCTGGATGTTTGACGACCTGTGGTCTGTCGGCAGCGCAAGATGACCGTGACCTTTGACCTCTGCTCAGCCAAACCAGACGGACTGTGTGGGAATCAGCTCTTCTTTAGCATGTGGAGATTTTCAGGTGAAACTAGGAGGAAGCCAGATGACTGTATTATTTCGCTGTTGAGTCACAGTAACCTCCTTTCACATGAAGAACAGAGAATCAAGAGCAGCGAGTCCTTCAGCATCTCAATAGTGGAATGTTTTCAGGTTGTCGAAGAGTTTTCAGTTGGAAAATTCATTTTCTGTGTGGTAAATGTTCCCATTAGATATTTCATCTGTTGGATGCTTGCATCATTTGTCTTCATGAGGACTTGTTGGTAAGAACACCTGTCCTCGTCTCAGTATCTATAGGGTTAGCTGTTAGCTGTTAGCAGTTAGCCATACCCTGGATCAACATGCGGTCTCAGACCGTTCAGGCCTGTCTCACCTGGCGGACCCGGGGTGATCAGGCCCTCTGCCGTCTGTTCTTCCTGGACCAAACCTCTGAACTCCGCCGCTCAGCAGGTTTGAGAGACGCTCCGTCCTGCAGGACGACGCGCCGGCCGCAGGGATGAAGCTCCCCGACGGAGCAACGAGCATCAGTCTGTCACCCGCTCCTCCAACAGCGGAAGGTTTAAAGACAGAAGACGGGAGGGGGAGTGCAGGACGGAGGTGGTGGTGGTTGGGGGGGGGGGGGGGGGGGGGGGTTCTTGGGGTTCTGGGGGGTCTGGGGGGGTCTGGGGGGGTCTCCCTAAACATCCACCCTGTGGCTCACACCCCGGTCGACCGACCAGATGGCCGCAGCTTTAACCCGACAAAGGCCATCTAATTAGAGCCACAATAGAGGGAGGCGTGTCCGATGGACAGCCACAAGAACCACACACACACACACACACACACACACACACACACACACACACACACCCTGGCAGTAATATAGGGGGCTATGACTTTATTACCCTCATTAACACAAATTAGAGCACTTGAGCCTCCCTGAATGGTGATGACAAATTGAATTAAGTGTTTGGAAACACGCGGGCCCCGCCCCCGGCCAGCCTGCCACCATATTGCATTAACATGGAGTGAAAGGGGGCGAGAGTGAGGGGCAATAAAAAGTGCTATTATTCCGAGGTGGGTGGAGTTCTGCGGGGCTGTGAATGGTTAAATTCCTTTGGAAACGATATGTGCTGAGTTAACTCAGGCAGGTTAAAGGAGGAATAAAAGTGGAGGAACAGATGGTTTGGAAGGAGGACAGATAAAAACAGCTTAACGCTACCAACAAAAAGTCTGGAAATCAGTCCAGTGAATGTTTCAGCTGCAGAGATAAAATACCTCTGTACACATTTTAACATGCATTGATATATTTTAGTTGGTGACATTCATGGTATTAAATAGAAGAAACTGCTCCTTTAAATATTTCCACATTCATGTTTTTAATCATTTGTGATGAGAAATCAGACCAGGACTTCTTACTGGAATATAAAAAACCTTGATATGAACTCTTGGATGTGACGCACCGAATGACTGATTCATTGAAAACGCTTCATGTAACATTAATGAAACAATAGTGAATCAATATATTGATTGACCTGCCTCACCCCCAGGTGAGCTGGATGGAGCCCTTTAGAAGATAAATAAATGGATGAATAGTCATCTCTCCCCACAGCACACATCGGCAGGTAGAGCGAGTTAACCTCAGTGAGGATTTCGCCTTCTTTAGATTATTGATCCTCACTCGAGGACACAGAGAGCTGCACTGATTTATCAGAGGATCAGTGTCCATGTCTGCAGTTTTCATGAGCGACATCCTGATCCAGTCATAAACAAAGAGCTGCTGACACCTGGTGGCAGAATCTAGAACAGCAGCCAGAAAATCAGATCAGTTCATTGGTCTATAAATTTAACAGGGAATAAAGAGCATGAGCTGTGATTCCATGAGGTCCGAATGTGTGATTTTATTTGATTGATATCCTATAGCTGTTGTTTTCTGCACTAATTCCTGTCTAAAGCCGCTCCTCCACGCGTCAGTGTCAGTGACCCATGATCCAGGGTCCTGATCAGTCTGAACTTTGAACTTTCAGACATCAAGTCTACAGAGTTTACCTGACCACAAATCCAGCCTCCAACAGCTGCACGTTATCATCAGGCCTGGCAGGACGACACGGCTTTTGACTGAATAACTCATCTTCTACATAAATTATTATTATTATTATCATTTTTATATTGTGATTAAAAAAAAGTAATTCAGACTTAAAGTTTCTCTGACCAGGTTATTACAGGTTAATTTATGGGATGCCGTTACCATAGCGAGGCCTCACCTGTCAATCTCTGATCAACCGGAAGTATGTCCAGGTGTTCTTTGCAGCGATTGGTCAGTGAGGGGAAGGGGCGGGGCCTAAATATGCCGCCCTCTTGGCCTGTTCTATGAATAAATGAGATTAAAAACTTCAATTAGGAAGCTTTTGACAAATTAATCAGCTGTTTTTTATTCGGAAGATTATTGATAAAGAATCAAGAAAAGTCCTCAGATGTTTGTTTCCTCGAGAGATGTTTGTTTACTTTGTTGATGTTTGCTTATTATGCAGATATTTCTTTCCTCTACAGATGTTTGTTTACTTTGCAGATGTTTCTTTCCTCTCCAGATGTTTGTTTGCTCAGCAGATGTTCGTTTCCTCTACAGATGTTTAGGAATAAAACAGATGATTTAGTTTGATCAAAACACTTCTTCTCTCAGATCACTTGTGTTCATTGTGACTTGAATTATGTGGAAAATATCAGATAGTCTGGTTTTGTCAGATTTGTTTGACCTGATTCTATTTCAAAGAAAGTCAAAGAACAAACAGTTCAAATACAATTTACAGAGAAATAATCATTAAAATAAACTGAGTGACGCTAAAAGTTACCTGACAGTAAAGACAAGCACAACAGCAAACAAAAACAATGAAGACTACTGCTAAACTAGTATTAGTATTAGTATTAGTATTAGTATTTGTATTAGTATTAGTATTAATTGTCTCGTTATGAAGCTTTTCTGTGTGGAGTTTGCATGTTCTTGCTGTTAGATGAATGGATGAATGAAATTTCTGCTTCTCTGGAAAAGTGGAACTGGTGGTTGTTATTTTCAGTTCTAACAGCAGGTGGTGCTAAAGGTTATTGATTTAACTTCTACTGAACAGGATCCCTGAAAACAGTTCAGCCATTCAATAGATATGAAGTAAATCTGCTGCTCTATTATTATTATTATTATTATTATTATTATTATTATTATTATTATTATTATTATTATTATTATTATTACCTTATTAACTTGTTAGAATGTGTTGAATTTTCCAGTAACTGAACTTCTGTGATGAGAATGAATTCTTTCAGTCAAACTGTTACTGGCTTCATTTAGACTATGTCAGAGAATAAATGAAATCATGTTGAACTGATGAGCTGAATTCAGAGTTTTGCTCATTAAATCCATCAAAACTCCAAACTGAAAGCTTCTTTCTGTCAGAAGAGACGGGGGTTTGTGTTTCTGATGTTTGAGGCTTTTCATCCAGATATCAGTGGAAGTCAAACACACTGGAGATAAAAGTCGGCAGTCGCAGATGGAAGAGTTTGTCCAGATGGAAAATGTTGAATGTTAATTACAAAGGGAAAACCACAGTTTAGACTACAGTGTTTTAGAGCAGATGGCAGAAAAAGAAGAAGTGAAGGCGAAGCAGCGCGAGGCCTGGGTCCCTCTGTCTGGTCTCCATGTGACGGTTCGCTCAATCTGACAGTCGATGTGTTCGCTGCTTGTTTATCATTAATTATAATACCTAATAGGAAGGTTTACCTGGCGGATACAATAAATCATGAAACCTAAAATAATCCTCAGTTCAGAACTTCAGGTTGTTTCCTCGAATGCAAAAAAACAAATCAGTCATGTAATCTCAATCAGCATCCTTCAACCGGCTTCTCTTCATCTAGTCAGAGCAGTGTTCTGCCAGCTGACAGTAGAAACAATTCACCTCAAATCATCCTGTCATCCTGGGAAGCTGTTCATGTTTTCACTGCTCCAGCCAGAGTCAAGCTGGATGGACCAGATCTCAACTTCCCATCAGGCCAGCTCCTCCACACAGCAGGAGCAGCAGGGAGAACAGCCAGGCCCAAAGCCAGGGCACTGCATCCATCATCCATCCATCCACCCATCCATTCATCATCCCTCCACCCACCCATCAACCATCCATCCATCATCAATCAATCAATCAATCAATCAATCAATCAATCAATCAATCAATCAATCAATCAATCAATCAATCAATTTATTTCTGTATAGCCCAGTATCACAACAACAGTTGCCTCAGAGGGCTTCAAGATGTTACATTGGTTGGTAAAAATAAAAACAGTGAATAAGCATAATGTT